>NW_027597624.1:0-72602 GCF_964194155.1 Cetorhinus maximus
CACGCCTTCGAACCTTCTTTCTCTCCCTCATGACTTCAAACTGTCTATCTCTCTCACGCTCACAAACACTCTCTCTCGCACACCCACAATCCCTCTCTCTTTCTCTCTCCGGTCCTCCAACCCTCTCCCTCTCTCTGAGGCCCTGAAACCCTCTCCCCCAAGCCTTCAAAACATCTATCTCTCTCTCTCGCCCTCAAACCGCTCTCTCTCTCATGCCCTCACACACTTTCTCTCTCTCTCGCAGGCCGTCAGTCTTTGCGCTCACTCTCAGGCCCTCAAACCCTCTGTCTCTCTTTCTCACACCCTCAAACCCTCCCTCTCTCTGTCTGTATTATGCCCTCAAGCCATTACTCTCTCTCTCTCTCATGCCATCAATGCCTCTCTCTCTCATGCTCTCAAACCCTCTCTCTCTCTCCCTCAAGCCTTCCAACCCTCTGTCACTGTCTCATTATCTCAAACTGCCTCTCTCACTCTCTCTCACACCCTCAAACCCTCCCTCTCTCACACACCCAAACCTCTCTCTCTCTCTCATGTCCTCAAACCCTCTCTCACACCCTCAAATCCCCTCTGTCTCTCTCTCTCTCTTTCTCTCTCTATCTCACACACACACACCCTCAAACCACCCCCCTCTCTCATGCCCTCTCTCTTTCATGCTCTCAAACCCTCTCTCTATCTCTCACGCCCTCAAACCCTCTCTATCACACCCCAAACCCTCACTCTGTCTATCATGCCCTCCAAGTCTGTGCCTCTCTCTCTCTCTCAAGCCCTCAAACCCTCTCTCCCTCTCTCTCAAGCCCAAAAACCCTCCCTCTCTGTCTCTCTCTCGCCATTAAACCCTCTCTCTCTGATGCCCACAAATCCTCTCTCTTTTTCTCAAGCCCCCCAAACCTGTGCCTCTCTCTCTCATGCCCTTAAACCCTCTCTCTTTCTAATGCCCTCAAACTCTCCCTCCCTCACACGCTAAAACCCTCTCCCTCTGTAACATCTTCAAACACTCTCTCTCTCTCATGCCCAAACCCCCCTCTCTCGCTTTCACGCCCTGAAGCCCTCTCTCACACGCACTCAAATCCTCTCTCTCTCCCACGCCCACAAAACCTTTCTCTCTCACGCTCTCCAACCCTCAATCCCTCTCTCTCACAAACCCTCAAAACCTTTTCCTCTCTCTCCCTGTCACACCCTCAAAACCTCTTTCTATATCTAACACCCTCAAAGCTCACTCTTTCTCTCACACCCTCAAACTTTATCCCTCTCTCTTACGGCCTCAAACCCCCCCTCTCTCTCTCTCACGCCCTCCAACCCCCTGTCTCTCTTTCACACACCCTCAAACCCTCCCTATCTCTCTCTCTCACGCCCTAAAACCATCCCTCTCTCTCTCTCTCTCTCTCATGCCTTCAATCCCTCTCTCTCTCTTTCATGCCCTCAAACCCTCCTCTCTCTCATGCCCTCAAACCCTCCTCTCTCTCACGCCCTCATACCCTCTCTCTGTCTCCCTCGCCCTCAAACCCTCTCTATCACGCCCTCAAACCCTCCCTCTCTCTCTCTCGCCATTAAATCCTCTCTCTCATGCCCTCAAATCCTTTCTCTCTCTGACGCCCTCAAACACTCACTCACTCTCTCACACCCTCCAACCTTCTCCCTCTCTCACAACCTGAAACTCTCTCTCTCTCTCTCAAGCATTCAAACCCTCTATCTCTCTTTCCCACACCCACAAAACCATTCTCTCACAAATGCTCTCAAACCCTCTCTCTCTCTCACTCACGCCCTCCAACCCTCTGACTCTCTCTTTCGCACCCTCAAACCCCTTCCCTCTCTCATGCCCTCCAACCCTCTCCCTATCTCTCACGCCCTGTCTCTTACAGCCTTAAACCTTCGCTCTCTCTCTTATGCCTTTAGTCTCTCTCTCTCATGCCTTCAAATCCTCTCTCTCTCACACCCACAAAACGTCTTTCTCTCACGCCCTCCAACCGTCTGTCCCTCTCTCTCACACACCCTCGAAACCTCTCTCTCTCTCTCATGCCCTCAAACCCTCTCTCTCTTTCTCACATCCTCAAGTTCTCTGTCTCTCTCTCAAACCCTCACACCCTCACTCTCTCTCTCTCTCGCTCAGGTCCTCCAACCCTCTCCGTCTCTCTCACGCCCTCAAACTCTCTCTCTCTCTCTCGCCCAGGTCCTCAAACACTCTCTCTCTCTCTCACGCCCCCAAACCCTTTCTTTCTGTCTCTCTCTCTCTCTTTCCCTCTCTCATGCCCACAAACCCTCTCTCTCTCTCTCAGATACCCTCCAACCCGCTCTTTCTCCCACGCCCTCAAACCCTCTCTCTCTTTCTCACACCCTCAAGCTCTCTCTCTCTCTGATACCCTCAAACCCTCACTCTCTCTCTCTCTCTCTCTCTCTCAGGTCCTCCAACCCTCTCCCTATCTCTCACGGCCTCAAACTCTCTTTGTCTCCATCACGCCCTCAACACCTCTCACTTTGTCTCACGTCCTCACTCCCTCTCTCACACAAGGCCTCACCCCCTCTCTCTCTCATACACATACACGAACAGACACACACGCCCTCTCCCCCTCACTCTCCCTGTGTCTCACATTCACACACAGGCCCTTAACCCCTCTCTCTCACACACCGTCAATCCCTCTCTCTCTCTCACGCCCTGAAATGCTCTCTCTCTCGCCATCAAATCCTCTCTCTCTCACACCCTCAAAGCCTCTCTCTCTCTCATACCCTCTTACGCTCCCCCTCATCTCATGTCCTCAAACCCTCTCTCTCTCTTTCTCTCTCTCTTTCTCTCTCTCGCAGGTCCTCCAACACTCTCCCTCTCTATTTCACCCTAAAGCTCTCTCTCTCTCGCCCTCAAACCCTCTCGCTTCTCTCTCACACCCATCAAACCTCTCTCTCTCTCATGTCTGCAAACACACTCTCCCATGCCCTCAAACGATCTCTCTCTCTCTTGCCCTCAAACCCTCTCTCTCTCTCTCTCATGTCCTCAAACCCTCTCTGCCTCATGACCTCAAACCCTCCCTCCCTCAGGCCCTCAAACCCTCCCTCCCTCAGGCCTTCAAACCCTCCCTCCCTCAGGCCCTCAAATCCTCTCTCCCTCACACGCCCAAACCCCCCTCTCTCGCTTTCATGCCCTCATATCCTTTCTCTCTTTCTCACGACCTCAAACACTCTCTCTCACTCTCTCTGACACCCTCAAACCCTCTCTCTCTCTCTCTCACGCCCTCCAACCTAATGTCCCTCTCTCTCACACACCCTCAAAACCTCTCTCTCTATCACGCCCTCAAAACCTCTCTCCCTCATGCCCTCATACCATCTCTCTCTCTCACGCTCACAAACCCCCTCTCTCTCTCACACCCTCCAATCCTTTGTCTCCCTCTCTCTTACACCCTCAAACCCTCTCTCTTTCTCTCGCTCACGCTCTCAAACCCCCTCTCTCACACGTCCTCAAACTGTCTCGATCATGCCCTCAAACCCTCTCTCTCTCACGCCCTCCAACCCTGTGCCTCTCTCTCTCAAGCCCTCAAACCCTCCCCCCACTCTCTCTCTCTCTCTCGCCATTCAACCCTCTCTCCCTGACACCCTAAAATCCTCTTTCTCTCTCTCTCACACTCTCAAAACCTCTCTCTCTCACACCCTCAAAACCTCTCTTTCTCACGCCCTCAAAACCTCTCTCTCTCCTGCCCTCAAACCTTCTCTCTCCCTCACGCCCTCAGCCCCTCTCTCTCTCGCTCACACACGCCTTCAAACACTCCCTCTCTCTTACACCCTCAAACTCTCTCTCTCGTAATCAAATCCTCTCGCTCACACCCTCAAACCTCTCTCTCTCAAGCCCTCAAAACCTCCCTCTTTCTCTCACGCCCTCGATATGTCTCCCTCTCTCTCACTGCCTCAAATGCTCTCTCTGTTTCTAATGCCCCCAAACCCCCTCTCTCATGCCCTCAAACCCTCTCTCTCTCTCTCACGCCCTCCAACCATCTGTCTCACAACCTCAAACCCTACCTCTCTCTCTCTCGCCCTTAAACCCTCCCTCCCTCTCTCTTGCACCCTCAAACCATGTCTCTCTCTTAAGCTCTCAAACCCTCTCTCTCATGTCCTCAAACCCTCTCTATCACACCCTCAAAACCTCTCTCTGTCAATCATGCCCTCCAACCCTGAGCCCCTCTCTCTCAAACCCTCAAACCCTCCCTCTCTCTCTCTCTCTCGCCATAAAACCCTCTCTCTGACTGCCTCAAATCCTCTCTCTCTCTCTCTCCGACACCCTCAAACCCTCACTCTCTCTCTCACGCCCTCCAACCCACTCCCTCTCTCACACCCTGAAACACGCTCTCTCTCTCTCTCATGCCTTCAAACCCTCTATCTCTCTCTGCCACGCCCATAAACCCTCTCACTCCCACTCAAGCCCTCAAACCCTCTCTCTTTCTCATACCCTCAGTCTCTCTCGCTCACACATTCAAACCCTCTCTTTCTCTCTCATGTCTTCCAAACTTCTGTTTCTCTCTCATGTATTCAAACTGTCTCTCTTGGTCTCTTTCACACCCACAAACCCTCTCACTCTTTCTCGCTCTCACACACCCTCAAAACCTCTCTCTCTCTCTCACTCACAACCTTATAACCTCTCTCTTTCTCTCACAACCTCAAACCCTCCCTCCCTCTCTCTCGCCCTCAAACCCTCCCTCCCTCTCTCTCTCACGCCCTCAAACCCTCTGTCTCTCTTTTATGCTGTCAAATGCTATCTCTCATGTCCTCAAACTTTCTCTATCACACCCTCAAAACCTCTGTCAATCTCGCCCTCCAACCCTGTGCCTCTCTCTCTCCAGCCCTCAAACTCTCTCTCCCTCTCTCTCATGCCTTCAAACCCTCTAGCTCTCTCTGCCACGCCCATAAACCCCCTCTCTCTCACTCAAGCCCTCAAACCCTCTCTCTTTCTCTCACGCCCTCAAAAGGTCTCCCTCTCTCTTACGGCCTTAAACCCTCGCTCTCTCTCTCTCATACCCTCAGTCCCTCTCGCTCATGCATCCAAACCCTCTCTCTCTCTCTCACATCTTCTGAACTTCTGTTTCTCTCTCATGCATTCAAACTGTCTCTCTCTCTCTTTCACGCCCACAACCCTCTCTCTCTCTCTCACACGCCCTCAAAACCTCTCTCTCACTCACGACCTCAAACCCTCTCTCTTTATCTCACGGCCTCAAACCCTCTCACTCTCCCTCATGCCCTCAAACCCTCTCTCTCTCATGCCCTCAAACCCTCTCTGTCTCTCACATCCTCAAATCCTCTCTCTCTCTCTCCCACTTTCACACGCCCACAAACCCTCCTCATCTCACGCCCTCATACCCTCTCTCTTTCTCTCATGGCCTCAATCTGTCTCCCTCTCTCTCACACCCTCAACCCCTCTCTCTCTTGTCTTCAATCCCCCTCTCTCTCTCTCTCTCATGCCC
Source organism: Cetorhinus maximus (assembly GCF_964194155.1). Taxonomy (NCBI): domain Eukaryota; kingdom Metazoa; phylum Chordata; class Chondrichthyes; order Lamniformes; family Cetorhinidae; genus Cetorhinus; species Cetorhinus maximus. The sequence continues at coordinate 5,436 of NW_027597624.1, forward strand.
TTGAACCCTCTATCTCTCTCTCACCCTCAAAACCTCCCTCTTTCTCTCACACCACCAAGCCTTTGCTCTCACTCTCAGACCCTCAGACCCTCCCTCTCTCTCTCGCACGCCACCAAGCCTTTGCTCTCACTCTCAGACCCTCAAATCCTCTCCCTCTCTCTCACGCCCTCCAACCCTCTGTATTTTTCTCTCAAACTCAAAACCTCCCTCTCTCTTTCACGCCCTCAAACCGTCTCTCTCTCTCTCTGTCTCTCATGACCTCAATCCCTCTCACTCTCTCTCATACCCTCAAACCCTCTCTCTCTCAAGCCTTCGGACCCTCAGTGTCTCTCTCAGATCCTCAAACCCTCTCTCTCTCTCATGCCCTCAAACCGTCTCTCTCTCTCTCTCTCTCTCTCATGCCTTCAATCCCTTTCTCTCTCACGCCCACAAAACAACTCTCTCTCTCACACCGTCAAACCCTCTCTTTTCTTTCGCGCCATCAATCTGTCTCCCTCTCTCTCACGGCCTCAAATCCTCTCTCTCTTTCTCATGCCTTCAAACCCTTTCTCGCTCATCACCTCAAACCCTGTCTCTCCCTCTCACACCCTCCAACCCTCTATATATCTCTCTCTCTCACCCTCAAAACCACTCTCTCTCTCTCACGGCCTCAAACCCTCTCTTTCACGCCCTGATGCCCTCTCTCTCTCACCCTCAAATCCTTTCACACTTTCTCAGACCCTCAAAACATCTCTCTCTCTCTCTCAGGTCCTCAAACCCTCTCCATCTCACTCTCCTGACCTGAAACTCTCTCTCTGAATCCTTCAAACCCACCGTATCTCTCTCTCGCCCTCCAAATCTCTGTCTCTCATGGCCTCAAATCCCCTTTCTCTCCCTTTCTCCTGCCCTCCGACCCTCTATCTCTCTCTCTCTTTCACACCCTCAAACCCACTCTCTCTCTCATGGCCTTAAACCCTCTCTCTCTCCTCATGCCCACAAACCTTCCATCTCTCATGCCCCCAAGCCTTCTCTCCATCTCTCACACCCTCAAATCTTCTCCCTGTCATGCCCTGGAATCCTGTGCTCCTCTCCAGCCCTCAAACCTTCTCTCTCTCTCAAGCCCTCCAACCCTCTCTCTTTCTCTCATGTCCTCTAACCCTCTCTCTCTCAAGTATTCTGACCCTCTGTGTCTCTCTCATGCCGTCAAACCGTCTTTCTCTCTCTCCCTCTCTCTCTCTCTCATGCCCTCAAACCCTCCCTCTCTCAAGCCCTCAAACCGTCTCTCTCACTCTCTCTCACGCTCTCAAACCCTCCCTCTCTCTCTCATGTCCTCAAACCCTCTCCCTCACACCTTCAAACCCTTTCTCTCTCTATCTCTGTCTCATGCCCTCAAATCTTCCCTCCCTCATGCTCTCAAACCCTCTCTCTCTCTTTCACGCTCTCAAACCCTCTCTCTCTCTCACTCCCCCATCGTCAAACCCATCTCGCTCATGCCCTCATGCCAGATCTCTCCTCTCATGCCCACAAAACCTTTCTCTCTCTCTCTCTCACGCCCTCCAACCCTCTGTCTCACTCTCTCTCACCCTCAGAACCTCTCTCTCTCTGACGCCCTCAAACCCTCCCTCTTTCTCTCACATCCTAAAACCATGCCTCTCTCCCACATGCCCTCAAACCCTCTCTATCTCTCACGCCCCCCAAATCCTCTCTCTCTCTCACGCCCTCAAACCCTGTGCCCCTCTCTCTTTCTCACCCTCAAAACTTCTCTCTCTTGCGCAAGCCCCAACCCCTCTCTCTATCTCTCTCATGGCCGGAAATGCTCTCTCTCTCTCGCCATCAAACTCTCTGTCTCCATCACGCCCTCAAACCCTCTCTCTCACGCCCACAAACCCTTTCTCTCTCTCTCTCTCTCTTTCTCTCTTTCTCTCTCTCATACACACAAACCCTCTCTCTCTCACATACCCTCCAACCCTTTCTCTCTCTCTCTCTCTCTCTCCCACGCCCAAAAACCCTCTCTCTCTCATGCCCTCAAACCCTCTCTCTCTCTCTCTCACTCTCTCATGTCCGTAAACCCTCTCTCCCACGCCCTCAAACCATCTCTCTCTCTCTCGCTCTCAAACCCTCTCTCTCTCTCTCACGCCCTCAGATCCTCTCTGCCTCATGCCCTCAAACCCTCCCTTCCTCAGGCCCTCAAACCCCATCTTTCTCTCACGCCCAAACCCCCTCTCTCACTTTCACGCTCTGAAACCCTCTCTCACATGCCCTCAAATCCTCTATCTCTTTCTCACAACCTCAAACACACTCTCTCTCTTACACCCTCAAACCCTATCTCTCCCTCTCTCTCACGCCATCCAACCCTCTGTCCCTCTCTCTCTCACGCCCTCAAAACGTCTCTCCCACATGCCCTCATACCATCTCTCTCTCTCACGCTCACAAACCCTCTCTCTCTCTCACACGCGCCAATCCTCTGTCTCTCTCTCTCTTACACCCTCAAAACCTCTCTCTCTCATTCCCTCCAAACCTCTCTCTCTCTCACGTCCACAAACCATCTCTCTCTCTCTCTCTCATGCTCTCAAACCCTTTCTGTCTCTCTCACGTCCTCAAACCGTCTCGATCATGCCCTCAAACCCTCTCTCTGTCTCTCATGCCCTCCAACCCTGTGCCTCTCTCTCTCTTAAGCCCTCAAACCCTCCCCCTCTCTTTCTCTCTCTCTCGCCATTAAACCCTCCCTCCCTGACACCCTCAAATGCTCTTTCTCTCTCTCTCACGCCGTCAAACCCTCTTTCTCTCTCTCATGCTCTCAAACCCTTTCTCTCTCTCTCATGTCTTCAAACCCTCTCTATCACACCCTCAAAACCTCTCTCTGTCAATCACGCCCTCCAACCCTGTGCCTCCCTCTCTCCAGCCCTCAACCCACTCTCCCTCTCTCTCAAGCCCTCAAACCCTCCCTCTCTCTCTCAGGCCCTCAAACCCTCTCTCTCTCTCTTTCATGCCCTCAAACCCTCCTCTCTCTCTCGTCCTCAAACCCGTTCTATCATGCCCTCAACTCCTCTCTCATTCTAACCCGCCCTCCAACCCTGTGCCTCTCTCTCCAGCTCTCAAATACTCTCTCCCTCTCTCTCAAGCCCTCAAACCCTCCCTCTCTCTCTCTCTCTCGCCATTAAAACCTCTCTCTCTGATGCCCTCAAATCCTTTCTCTCTCTGACGCCCTCAAATGCTCACTCACTCTCTCACTCCCTCCAAGCTTCTCCCTCTCTCTCACAACCTGAAACTCACTCTCTCTCTCTCAAGCATTCAAACCCTTTATCTCTCTTTCCCACACCCACAAAACCACTCTCTCTCAAATGCCCTCAAACCCTCTCTCTCTCTCTCACTCACACCCTCCAACCCTCTGACTCTCTCTTTCACACCCTGAAACCCCCTCTCTCTCTCATGCCCTCAAACCGTCTCTCTCTGTCTCTCTTACAGCCTTAAACCTTCACTCTCTCTCTCTCATGCCTTTAGTCTCTCTCTCTCACGCCTTCAAATCCTCTCTCTCTCTCTCACGCCCACAAAACCTCTTTCTCTCATGCCCTCCAACCGTCTGTCCTTCTCTCTCACACACCCTCAAAACCTTTCTCTCTCTCATGCCCTCAAACCCTTTCTCTGTCTCTCATGCCCTCAAACCCTCTCTCTCTTTCTCACACCCTCAAGCTCTCTGTCTCTCTCTGGTACCCTCAAACCCTCACTCTCTCTCTCACACCCTCCAACATGCTCCCTCTCTCTCACACCCTGAAACACTCTCTCTCTCTCTCATGCCTTCAAACACTCTATCTCTCTCTGCCACGCCCATAAACCCTCTCTCTCTCACTCAAGCCCTCAAACCCTCTCTCTTTCTCTCATGCCCCCAAACAGTCTCCCTCTCTCTTACGGCCTTAAACAATCACTCTGTCTCTATCTCATACCCTCAGTCCCTCGCTCACACATTCAAACCCTCTCTTTCTCTCCGACGTCTTCCGAACTTCTGTTTCTCTCTCATGTATTCAAACTGTCTCTGTCTTTCACGATCACAAACCCTCTCTCTCTCTCTGACATGCCCTCAAAACCTCTCTCTCACCCACGACCTCAAACCCTCTCTCTTTCTCTCACAGCCTCAAACCCTACCTCTCTCTCTCTCGCCCTCAAACCCTCCCACCCTCTCTCTCTCTCTCGCACTCAAACCCTCCCTCTCTCTTCCTCTCTCTCGCCATAAAACCCTCTCTCTCTGACTCCCTCAAATCCTCTCTCTCTCTCTCTCTGATGCCCTCAAACCCTCACTCTCTCCCTCACACCCTCTAACCCACACCCTCTCTCTCAGACCCTGAAACTTTCTCTCTCTCTCTCATGCCTTCAAACCCTCTATCTCTCTCTGCCACACCCTCAAACCCTCTCTCTTTATCTCACGCCTTCAAACGGTCTCCCTCTCTCTTACGGCTTTAATCCCTCTCTCTCTCTCTCTCTCTCTCATACCCTCAGTCCCTCTTGCTCATGCATTCAAACCCTCTCTTTCTCTCTCACATCTTCCGAACTTCTGTTTCTCTCTCATGTATTCAAACTGTCTCTCTCTCTCTTTCACGCCCACAAACCCTCTCTCTCTCTCTCTCACAAGCTCTCAAATCCTCTCTCACTCTCTCACGAACCCTGTGCCCCTCTCTCTCTCCCGCCCTCAAACTCTCTCCCGCTCTCATGCCCCCTTACCCTCCTTCTCACGCCCTCATACCCCCCTCTCTCTCTCTCTCCCCCACTTTCACACGCCCACAAACCCTCCTCCTCTCACGCCCTCATACCCTCTCTCTTTCTCTCACGGCCTCAATCTTTCTCCCTCTCTCTCACACCCTCAAACCCTCTCCCTTTCTCATCTTCAATCCCCCTCTCTCTCTCTCTCATGCCCTAGAGCCCTCTATCTCTCCCTCACCCTCAAACCCTCCCTCTTTCTCTCACGCCACCAAGCCTTTGCTCTCACTCTCAGACCCTCAACCCCTCTCCCTCTCTCTCATGCCTTCCAAACCTCTGTCTCTTTTTCTCACAAACTCAAACCCTCCCACTCTCTTTCACACCCTCAAACCGTCTCTCTCTCTCTCTCTCTCTCTCTCTCTCAAGACTTCAATCCTTCTCACTCTCTCTCATGCCCTCGAACCCTCTCTCTCTCCAGCCTTCGGACCCTCTGTGTCCCTTTTTCTCACACCCTCAAACCCTCCATCTCTCTCTCTCATGCCCTCATACCGTCTCTCTCTCTCTCATGCCTTCAATCCCTCTCTCTCTCTCTCTTACGCCCACAAAACCTCTCTCTCTCTCACTCACACCCTCAAACCCTCTCTTTTCTTTCATGCCCTCAATCTGTCCCCCTCTCTCTCACAGCCTCAAATCCTCTCTCTCTTTTTCTCATGCCTTCAAACCCTCTCTCTCTCATCACCTCAAACCCTATCTCTCCCTCTCACACCCTCCAACCCTCTATCTCTCTCTCTCTCACACCCTCAAAACCTCTCTCTCTCATGGCCTCAAACGCTCTCTCTATTTCACGCCCTGATGCCCTCTCTCACACGCCCTCAAATCCTTTCACACTTTCTCACACCCTCAAACCATCTCTCTCTCTCTCTCAGGTCCTCGAACCCTCTCCATCCCACTCTCCTGACCTGAAACTCTCTCTCTGAATCCTTCAAACCCTCCGTATCTCTCTCTCGCCCTCCAAATCTCTGTCTCTCATGGCCTCAAACCCCCTTTCTCTCTCTTTCTCATGCCCTCCAACCCTCTATCTCTCTCTCTTTCACACTCTCAAAACCTCTGTCTCTCTCACGGCCTCAAACCCTCTCTCCTCATGCCCTCAAACCTTCTGTCTCTCATGCCCTCAAACCCTCGCTCCGTCTCTCACACCCTGAAACTGTCTCTCTCTCTCAAGCCTTCAAACTTTCTATCTCTCTCTCCCACACCCTCAAGCCCTCTCTCTCTCATGCCCTCAAACCCTCTCTGACACCCTCAAACCCTCTCTGCCACTCTCTCTCTCTCTCTCTCTCTCAGTTCTTCCGACTATCTACCTCTCTCTCACACCCTCAAACATCACTCCCTCATGCCCTCAAACACTTTCTCTCTCTCTCGCATGCCATCAAGTCTTTGGTCTCACTCTAAGGCCCACAACCCCTCCCTCTCTCTCTCTCTCTCTCACGCCCTCCAACCCATTGTCTCTATTTCTCACACCCTCAATTCCTCCCTCCCTCTCTTTCTCTCACGCTCTCAAACTGTCTATCGATCTCTCTCTCATGCCTTCCATCCCTCTCTCTCTTTCATGCCCTCGAACCCTCTCTTTCTCTCTCTCTCTCTTTCTCTCTCAAGCCTTCAGACCGTCTGTCTCTCTCTCATGCCCTCAAACCATCTCTCTCTCTCATGCCTTCAAACCCTCTGTCCTTCACGCCCTCAAAGCATCTCTCATGCCCTCAAACACTCCCTCCTTCATGCCCTCAAACCCTCTCTCTCTCTCATGTCCTCAAACGCTCCCTCTCTCACACCCTGAAATCCTCTCTCTTTCTATCATGCCCTCCAACCCTGTGCCCCTTTCTCTCAAGCCCTTAAACCCTTTCTCCCTCTCTCTCAAGGCCTCAAACCCTCCCTCTCTCTCTGATGCCCTCAAATCCTCACTCGCTCTCTCTCACGCCCTCCAACCCTCTGTCTCTCTCTCTCACACTCCCAAATCCTCTCTCTCTTTCTCACACCCTCAAACCCTCCCTCTCTCTCCGTCTCATGCCCTCAAAACATCTCTCTCTCTCTCACGCTCTTGAACCCTCTCTCTCTCTTGACCTCAAACACTCTCTCTCACGCCCTCAAACCGTCTCTCTCTTACGCTCTCAAACACCCTCTCTCAAACCCACATACCACCTCTCTCCCTCTCTCACGTCCTCAAATCCACCCCCTCTCTCATGCCATCTTACCCTCCCTCTCACGCTTTCAAAGCCTCTCTCTCTCTCACGCTCTCAAACCCTCTCTCTCTGTCACTCTCTCTCTCTCTCTCAGTTCATCCAACCATCCCCCTCTCTCTCACGCCCTCAAACTTCACTCTCTCATGCCCTCAAACACTTTCTCTCTCTCTCACGCCATCAAGCCTTTGCTCTCACTCTCAGGCCCACAACCCCTCTCTCCCTCTCTTACGCCCTCCAACCCTCTGTCTCTATTTCTCACACCCTCAAATCCTCCCTCTCTCTCTCTCTCTATCTCTCTCACATGCCCTCAAACCATCTGTCTGTCTCTCTCTCATGCCTTCCATCCCTCTCTCTCTCTGATGCCCTCGAACCCTCTCTTTCTCTCTCTCTTTCTCTCTCTCTCTCTCTTTCTCTCAAGCCTTCCGACACTCTGTCTCTCTCTCTCATGCCCTCAAACCGTCTCTCTCTCTCACGCCCTCAAATCCTTCAACCTTCACGCCCTCAAACCATCACTGTCTCTCATGCCCTCAAACCCTCCCTCCTTCATGCCCTCAAACCCTCTCTTACTCTCTCTCAAGCCCTCAAACACTCCCTCTCTCTCTCTCTGATGCACTCCAACCCTCTCCCTCTCTCTCACACCCTGAAACTGTCTCTCTCTCTCAAGCCTTCAAATGTTCTATCTCTCTCTCCCACGGCCTCAAACCCTCTCCCTCTCATGCCCTCAAACCCTCTCTGACGCCCTCAAACCCCCTCTGCCACTCTGTCGCTCTCTCTCAGTTCCTCTAACTATCTCCCTCTCTCTCACACCCTCAAACCTCACTCTCTCATGCCCTCAAACACTTTCTCTCTCTCTCGCATGCCATCAAGCCTTTGGTCTCACTCTCACAACCCCTCTCTCTCTCATGCCCTGCAACCCTCTGTCTCTATTTCTCACACCCTCAAATCGTCCCTCTCTCTCTCTCATGCTCTCAAACCGTCTATCAATCTCTCTCTCATGCCTTCCATCCCTCTATCTCTTTCATGCCCTCGAACCCTCTCTTTCTCTCTCACTCTCTCTTTCTCTCTCAAGCCTTCCGACCCTCTCTCTCTCTCATGCCCTCAAACCGTCTCTCCCTCCCTCTCATGCCCTCAAACCCTCCCTCTCTCACACCCTCAAAACCTCTCTCTGTCTATCATGCCCTCCAACCCTGTGCCTCTTTCTCTCAAGCCCTCCAACCATGTGCCTCTTTCTCTCAAGCCCTCAAACCCTTTCTCCCTCTCTCTCAAGCCCTCAAACCCTCCCTCTCTCTCACTCTCTGATGCCCTCAAATCCTCACTCTCTCCCTCATGCCCTCTAACACTCTGTCTCTCTCTCTCACACTCTCAAATCCTCTTTCTCTTTCTCACAACCTCAAACACTCTCTCTCTCTCTCTGATGCCCTCAAACCCTGTGCTTCTTTCTCCCAAGTCCTCAAACCCTTTCTCCAGCTATCTCAAGCCCTCAAACCCTCCCTCCCTCTCTCTCATGCCCTCAAACCCTCTCTCTTTCTCTAACGCCCTCAATCTGTTTCCCTCTATCTCTCACGGCCTCAAAACCACCCTCTCTCTTCCTCATTTCCTCTATCCGTCCCTCTGTCTCTCACGCTCTCAGACCCTCTCTCGCTCACATCCTCAAACTCTCTCTTTCTCTTTAATGCTCTCAAACCCTCTCACTCCCTCCCACGCCCTCAAACCTTCCCGCTCTCTCACGCGCTCAAACTCTCTCTCACTCTCTCTTGCCCTCAAATCCTCTCTCTGTCTCTCTCAAGCCCTCAAACCCTCTCTCTCTCCTGTCCTCACAACCTCTCTTTCTCTCTCACGCCCTGAAACCCTCTTTCGCACTCTCACATATGCCCTCACCCGCTCTCTCTCTGTAACACACACAAGCCCTCACCTCTCTCTCTCCCACTCATGCCCTTATATTCTCTCTCCCCCTCTCTGTCACACAGGCCCTCATCTGCACTCTCTCTCAGACATGTGCCCTCTCTCTCTCTCCCTCCCCTCTCTCTCTCTTCTCTGCCTCTCTCGCTCTTCTCTCTCTCTCTGTTATTTCTCTCTCCCACTCACCCACAAACAATCTCCCTCCCTCTGTCAGGCCCTCAAACCCTCTGTATCTCTTTCTCAAACCCTCAAACCCTACCTCTCTCTCTCTCTCTCATGCCCACAAACCCTCCCTCTCTCAAGCCATCAAATCCTCTCTCTCTCTCGTGCCCTCTAACCCTCCCTCTGTCTCTCACGCTCTCAAACATTCTCTCTCTCACACGCCTTCATATCCTATCTCTCTCCTGCCAAACCCTGTGCAACTCTCTCTCCTGCTCTCAAAACTCTCTCTCTCTCTCTCTATCAAGCCCTCAAACCCTCCCTCTCTCTCTGTCACGCCCTGAAATACTCCGTCTCTCTCACCATCAAAACCTCTCTCTCTCACGCCCTCAAACCCTCTTTCTCTTTCTCTCTCTGTCTCTCTCATGCCCTTACACTCACTCTCTCCCTCTCTCTCACACAGGCCCTCACCCGCTCTCCCTCTCAGACACGTGCCCTCTCACTCTCTCCATCCTTTCTCTCTCTCTCTTCTCTGCCTCTCTCGCTCTTCTCTCTCTCTCACTCCTGCCTCTCTCTCTCTCTCCTCTCGCTCTCTCTCTCTTCCTCCTCCCTCTCTCTTTCTCTCTCATGCCCTCAAACCCTCTCTCTAGCCCTCAGACTCTCTCTCACACACACGTGTCGCCTTGCTCTTTCTCCCCTTTCTCTCTCTCACTTATCTCTCTCTTCCCTCTCTCTTCTCCCTACCTCTCTCTCACGCTTTCACACTCTCTATCTCTCTCTCTGATGCCCTCAGACCCTCTAACTCTCTCTCTCACGCCCTCAAACCCTCTCTCTCTTACGCCCTCAAACCTTCCCTCTCTCTCACACGCCCACAAGCCCTCTCTCTCATGCCCTCAAACACTCTCTCTCTGACGCCCTCACCCCCTCTTAATCTCTCTCACACATGCCCTCACCTCTCTCTCTCTCTCGCACAAACACTCATCCCCCCTCTCATTCACACATAAACACATTCACCCCATCTCTAACTCTCTCTTCTCTCTCTCTCTCACACTTGCTGTTCCGCATTCTCTCTCTCTCTCTCCCTCTCTCTCTCTCACACGCTCAACCTCTCACGCTCTCTATCACACACACCCTCAATGCCACTCTCCCTCTCCCTCTCTCTCTCTCACGCCGTTACACTCTCTCTCTCCCTCTCTCTCACACAGGCCCTCAACCACTCTCTCTCTTAGACAGGTGCCTCTCTCTCCTCCCTCCTTCTCTCCCTCTCTCACGCCCTCAAACCCTCTCTCTAGCCCTCAGACCCTCTCTCTCTCTCAGGTGAGACACCTCGCTCTCTCCTCTTTTTCTCTCTCTGCCTCTCTCTTCCCTCTCACATCTCCCTACCACTCCCTCCCTTTCTCTCATGGTTTCACACCCTCTATCTCTGTCTCTGATGCCCTCAAACCCTGTCTCTCTCTCTCACGCACTCAAACCCTCTCTCTCTCCCTCTCTATCTCTCTCTCACGCCCACAATCCCTCCCTCTCTCAAGCCATCAAATCCTCTCTCTCTCATGCCCTCTAACCCTCCCTCTGTCTCTCATGCTCTCAAACATTCTCTCTCTCACACGCACAAACCCTCTCTCTGCCTCTCTCACGCCTTCATATCCTCTCTCTCCTGCCAAACCCTGTGCCCCTCTCTCTCCTGCCCTCAAACCCACACTCTCTCTCTCACGTTCTCAAACCCTCCCTCTGTCTCTCATGCCTTCATATCCTCTCTCTCTCTCATGCCCTCTAACCCACCGTCTCTCTCTCTCACACTCTCAAACGCTCTCTCTCTCTCACACCCACAATCTCTCACACCCACAATCTCTCACACCCACAATCTCTCACACCCACAATCTCTCACACCCACAATCTCTCTCACCCACAATCTCTCACACCCACAATCTCTCACATCCACAAACCCTCTCCCTCTCTAAGGCCCTCAAACCCTCTCTCCCTCTCTCACACCCACAAACCCTGTTTCTGTCTCTCTCACGCCCACAACCCTCCCTCTCTCCCTCTCATGCCCTCAAAATCTCTCTCTCTGTCAGGCACCCAACCGTCTCTCTCTCACACCCACAAACCCTCCCTCTCTCAAGCCATTAAACTCTCTCTCTCTCTTTCTCTCTCTCACATGCCCTTTAACCCTCCCTGTCTCTCTCACGCTCTCAAACACTCTGTCTCTCATATCCACAAACCCTCTCTCTCCCCCTTTCATGCCTTCAAACCCTCTCTCATGCCCTCAAATCTTCTGTCTCTCACTTCTCTTTCTTTCTCTTACCTCTCTCTCTTATCTCTCCCTCTCTCCATCTCACGGCCTCAAAACTCCCTCTCACTCTCTCCCAGTCTCCACTCTCTCTCTTTTCTCTCCATCCTTGCTTTCTTCTCCCGCTCTCTCTCTTCTCTTTCTTCTCTCTTTTCTCTCTCCCTCTCCCTCACACCCTCAAACCCTCTCCCTCACGCCCTCAAAACCCCCTCTCTCTCTCACACCCTCAAACCTCTCTTTCTCTCACACCCTCAAACCCCTCTCTCTCTCTCACACCCTCAAACCTCTCTCTCTTTCATGCCCTCAAACTTCTCTCTCTCTCTCACACCCTCAGACCCTCTCTTTCTCTTTAACGCCCTCAAACCCTCGCTCTCCCTCTCTCACACACAAACCCTCCCTCTCTCTCACGCCCTCAAATTCTATTTCACTCTCTCTCACCCTCAAATCCTCTCTCGTCTCTCTCAATCCCTCAAAACCTCTCTCACTCTCTCACATACGTCCTCACCCCTCTCTGTAACACACACAAGCCCTCACCTCTCTCTCTCCCTCTGTCTCACACAGGCCCTCACCCACTCTCTCTCTCAGACACACTCTCTCCCTCCCTTCTCTCTCTCTTCTCTGCCTCTCTTACTCTTCTCTGTTTATCGCGGCTGCCCCTCTCTCTCTCGCACTCTCTCTCTCTCTTTCTCTCTTCTCCCTCCTCTGTCTCTCTCATGCCCTCAAACCCTCTCTCTAGCCCTCAGAGCCTCTCTCCCTCACACAAGTACCACCTCGCTCTCTCTCCTCTTTCTCTCTCTCAGTTCCCTCTCTCTGTCTCTCTCTTCCCTCTCTCATCTCCCTACTTCTCTCTCCATTTCTCTCACGCTTTCACACCCTCTCTCTCTCTGATGCCTTCAAACCCTCCCCCTCTCTCACACGCCCTCAAACCCTCTCTCTCTCACACCCTCAAAATCTCTCTCTCACGCCCTCAAACCGCCTCATTCTCTTACACCCTCGAACCTCTCTCTCTCAAACCCTCAAACTCTCTCTCTCTCTCAAACCCTCAAACCTCACACTCTCTCACACCCTCAAACCTCTCTCTCTCTCACCCTCAAACCTCTCTCTCTCACACCCTCAAATTCTCTCTCTCTCTCACACCCTAAAACCTCTCTCTCTCTCATGCGCTCAAACCCTCTAATGCCCTCACCCACTCCCTCTCTCTCTCTCTCATGCCCTCAAATCCTCTCATGCGCTCACCCTCTCTCTCTCTCTCTCTTCCACACACACCCTCAACACCTCTCTCACACACACATTCTCAAAACCTCTCTCCCTCTCACACTCTCCAACCCTCTCTCTCTCTCTCACGCCCTCAAAACCTCTCAAGCACTCACCCCCTCTCTCTCTCTCATGCCCTCAAACCTCTCTCTCCCACTCTCATGCCCTCAAACCGTCTCAAACCTCACCCCCTCTCTCTCTCTCTTCCACACACACCCTCAACAATTCTCTCACACTCACACTCTCAAAACCTCTCTCTCTCAAGCCCTCGAACCCTCCCTCTCTCCTGTCCTCAAACCCTCTCTCTATCTCTTTCTCAGGCCCTCAAACCCTCTCTCACTCTCTCACATACGCCCTCACCCCCTCTCTCTAACACACACAAGCCCTCACCTCTCTCTCTCCCTCTCATGCTCTTACACTCATTCTCTCCATCACTCTCACACAGGGCCTCACCCGCTCTCTCTCAGATATGTGCCCTCTCACTCTCTCCCTCCCTTCTGCTTCTCTCTCCCTCCCTTCTTTCTCTCTCTTCTCTGCCTCTCTCGCTCTTCTCTCTCTCACACTCCTGCCACTCTCTCTCTCTCTCCCTCACTCCCTCTCTCTCCTCCCTCTCTCTCTCTCTCTCATGCCCTCAATTCCCCCCTCTCTCATGCACTCAAACCCTCTCTCTAGCCCTCAGACTCTCTCTCTCTCACACACACACGTGCCCCCTCGCTCTCTCTCCCCTTTCTCTCTCTCACTTATCTCCCTCTGTCTCTCTCTTCTCTCTCTTCTCCCTACCTCTCTCTCCCTCTTTCTCACGCTTTCACACCCTCTATCTCTCTCTCTGATGCCCTGCAACCCTCTATCTCTCTGTCTCCCGCCCTCAACCCCTCTCTCTCTGTCTCCCGCCCTCAACACCTCTCTCTCCCACATACCCTCAAGTCTGATCTCTCTCTCTCATGCCCTCAAACTCTCTCCCTCTCTCACGCCCTCACCCACTCTTACTCTCTCTCACACATGCCCTCAGCCCTTCTCTCTCTCTCACACACATATGCCCTCATCCCTCTCTCTCTCTCTCGCACACACACTCATCACCTTTCTTAATCACACATAAACACATTCACCCCATCTCTAACTCCCTCTTCTCTCTCTCTCACACTCGCCATTCCGCATTCTCTCTCTCCCCCGTCCTCTCTCTCACACCCTCAAAATCTCTCTCTCTCTCTCACACACCCTCAAACCCTCTCTCTCTCTCTTACGCCCTCAAACTCTCTCTCTCACACCCTCAAACCTCTCTCTCTCTCATGCCCTCAAATCCTCTCATGCGCTCACCCTCTCTCTCTCTTCCACACACATCCTCAACACCTCTCTCACACACACACTCTCAAAACCTTTCTCTCTCACGCTCTCAGACCCCCTCTCTCTCACATCCTCAAACCCTCCCTCTCTCTCAAGCCCTCAAACCCTCTCTCTCTCCTGTCCTCAAACCCTCTCTCTCTCTCTCTGGCCCTCAAACCTTCTCTCACTCTCTCACAAATGCCCTCACCCCCTCTCTCTCTCTAACACACACAAGCCCTCACCTCTCTCTCCCTCTCATGCCCTTGCACTCTCTCTCTCGCTCGCTCTCACACAGGCCCTCACCCGCTCTCTCTCAGATATGTGCCCTCTCTCTCTCTCTCCCTCCTCTCTTTCTTCCCTGCCTCTCTCACTCTTTTCTCTCTCTCACTCTTGCCCCTCTCCCTCTCTCCTCTCTCTCTCTCTTTCTTCTCTCTCCCTCTCTCTCCTCCCTCCCTCTCTCTCCCTCTCATGCCCTCAAAATCACTCTCTAGCCCTCAGACCCTCTCTCACACACATGCCCCCTCGCTCTCTCTCCCCTTTCTCTCTCTCTCACTTATCTCTCTCTGTCTCTCTCTTCCCTCTCTCTTCTCCCTACCTCTCTCTCCCGCTTTTATACCCTCTATCTCTCTCTGACGCCCTCCAACCCTCCCTCTCTCACGCCCTCAAACCCTCCCTCTCTCACACGCCCTCAAACAATCTCTCTCTCATGCCCTCAAAGTGTCTCTCTCTCTCTCTCTCACTTCCTCAACCCCTCTCTCTCTGTCTCCCACCCTCAACACCTCTCTCTCCCTCATACCCTCATGTCTGATCTCTCTCTCTCATACCCTCAAACACACTCTCTCTCTCTAATGCCCTCACCCCCTCTTACTCTCTCTCACACACGCCCTCAACCTTTCTCTCTCTCACACACACACACTCACCGCCTCTCTCAATTACACATAAACACATTCACCCCATCTCTAACTCTCTCTTCTCTCTCTCTCACACTCACTATTCCACATTCTCTCTCTCTCCCCTCTTTCTCACACACACCCTCAAACACTCTCTCAAACACACACACCTTCAACACCTCTCTCTCCCTCTCTCTCTCATGCCGTTAAACTCTGTCTCTCCCTCTCTCTCACACAGGCCCTCAACCACTCTCTCTCTCAGACACGTACCCTCTCTCTCTCTCCCTCTCCTCTCTCACTTCTCTGCCTCTCTCTCTTCTCTCTCTCTCTCATTTTCAAACCCTCTCTCTCTCTTACGCCCTCAAACTCTCTCTCTATCTCACACCCTCAAACCCTCTCTCCCTCTCTCTTTCTTCCACACACACCCTCAACACCTCTCTCACACACACACTCTCCAAACCTCTCTCTCACACTCTCAGACCCCCTCTCTCTCACATCCTCAAACCCTCCTTCTCACTCAAGGCCTCGAACCCTCTCTCTCTCCAGTCCTCAAACCCTCTCTCTCTCTCTCAAGCCCTCATACCCTCTCTCACTCTCTCACATACACCCTCACCCCCCCCTCTCTCTCTAACACACAGAAGCCATCACCTCTCTCTCTCCCTCTCATGCCCTTACACTCTCTCTCTCCCTCGCTCTCACACAGGCCCTCACCCGCTCTCTCTCAGATATGTGCCCTCTCTCTCTCCCTCCCTTCTCTCTCACTTCTCTGCCTCTCTCTATCCCTTCCCTCTCCCCCTCTCTCCTCTCTCCCTCTCTCTCTCTCTCATCCTCAAACCGTCTCTCACACACGTGCCCTCTCTCTCTCTCACACACCCTCCAACCCTGTGCCTTTCTCTCACGTCCTGAAAACCTCCCTCTCTCATGCCCTCAAACCCTGTCCCTCACTCTCTCACGCCCTCAAACTCTCTCCATCTCTCGCGCGGCCTCAAACCCTCACTCTCTTTCATGCCCTCAAATCCTCTCTATTTCTCTCATGTCCCAAAAGCTTCACTCTCTCACTCACTCAAACCCTCTATTGCTCTGTCACGCCCTCAAACCCTCTCATACTCCCTCACACACTCAAACCCACTCTCTCTCATGCCCTCAAATGCTCTCTCTCTCTCTCACGGCCTCAAAGCCTTTCTCTCCCTCTCTTTCTCATGCCCTAAAACTCACTCTGTCTCATGTCCTAAAATGTTCTCACACTCTCATTTCGGTAAACCCTCTCTACCTCTCTCACGCCCTCAAACCCTCACTCTCTTGCGCCCTCAAACCCTCTCTCTCTCTCTCACATCCTCAAACCCTCTCACTCTCTCTCATGCCCTCAAAAACTCTCTCTCACTCTCTCTCTCGCCATCAAACTCACTTTCTCTCTCACGCCCTCAAACCCTCTCATACTCTCTCACGACTCAAACCTACTCTCTCTCATGCCCTCAACATTCTCTCTCCCCCTCACGCTGTCAAACCCTCTCTCTCTCTCTCCCGCCCCGAAACCCTCTCTCTCCCTCTCATGCCCTCACAGCCTCTCACTCTCCCTTACACCCTCAAGCCCTCTCTCTCTCTCACATCCTCAAACCCTCCCTCTCTCACACCCGCCCTCAAGCCCTCCCTCTCTCATGCCTCAAAACCTCTTTCTGTCACGCCCTCCAACCCTCTCTCTTGTTCTCAAGCCTTCAAAAACTCTGTATCTCTTTCTTGCACTCAAAACCATGCTCTCTCACTCCCTCAAACGCTCCCTCTCTTTCTCTCATGTCCTGAAAATCTGTCTCTCCCTCTCTCTCACCCTCAACCCTCTCTCACCCTCTCGCACCCACAATCCCTCTCGCACCCTCAAACCCACCCTCTCTCATGCCCGCAAACCCACCCTCTCTCATGCCTCAAAACCGCTCTCACTCTCATGCCCTCAAACTCTCTCTGTTTCTCTCACACCCTCCAAACCTTCTCCCTCTCACGCCCTCAAACACTTTCTCTCTCATGCCTTTAATCCCTCTCTCTCTCACGCCCTCAAGCCCTCTCTCTCTCTCTCTCTCACACACACCCCCTCATCCATCTCTCTCACACACACATACACACATGACCTCAACCCCTCCCTCTCTCACACGCACACACGCACTCAACACCTCTCTTTCACACACACACCCTCACCACCCTCTGTCACTCGTGCACCGCCTCTCTCCCTCCCTTCTCTCTCTTCTTCTCACATATGCCCTCACCCCCTCTCTCTCACACACATGCCTTCAACCCTCCCTCTCCCTCTCTTTCTCTCACTCCCTCACACTCTGAGAAAATCACACCCTCACCCCACCTCTCTCTCACCGCCTCTCTCTCTCTCACACACATGCCATTGGCCCATCTCTCTCTCCCACAGATGCCTTTGCCCCTTCCCTCCCATGTGAATCTAAAACTTCCTTCAACTCCTCTGATCATTCAACATTCAATAAAATTGTTGATTTAACAGATTACTTGTCTTAGTCACTCATTCCTGTTATGTCCAGAGTACTGCTGTGAACCTAAATCAGATTCAGTAAGGGACTCTCCCTACACTATACAGTGGCACTGTTGCTTTTAAGCAGCAATACAGCAGCCATTTCATACACACAATTGCATGAACAGTAATGTGTTGAGTTATGTATTAATTTGTTTGTATTCATGCTGATTGAGGAGCAAGTATCGGTGCAGAAACTGATAGAGCTTCCTTCATGCCTCGTGTATGCTTTGCCTGAAGGCAGGTCCTTGGTTCATTGCTGATGCTTCATCCTGAGCTGTTTTCTTTGCAGTTTTTGTCAGTGGTGGTTTGCCATTGCCTTCCTCAGGGCTAGGGTGAGGGTGCAGGTCCCAGATTTGCCTCAGCCCATACGGGAATCAAAACCACGCTGCTGGTGTTAATCTGACCCACCTGCTTGTCATCTAGCCAACTGAGATAACCAGCCCCTCAGAGCTTCCTACTCTTCTTCAAATAGTGCCAAGAGGCCTTTAATATCCATCTAAAGATAAGTGGAGCTTCATTTGACATCTAATTGAAGGGTGTGGAATTTTTCTGGCAAAGCTGATGGTAAATGCTGAGTTGTTCAAATTAGAAGTGTGAGGTGATGCATCTTGGTAGGAAGAACATGGACAGACAATATAAAATAAGGGGTGAAATTTTGAAGGAGCTGTAGGAGCAGAAAGACTTGGGTATCTATGTGCATAGAGTAATGAAGGTGGCAGGACAGGTGGAGAGAGCAGTTAATAAAGGATATAGTATCCTGGGCTTCATTAATGGGGCAAAGAGTACAAGAGCAAGCAGGTTATGCTGAATTTATGTAAAACACTCATTAGACATCAGTTGAAGTAACGTGTATAATTATGTGTGCCACATTATAGGAAGGATGTGAACACATTGGAGAGAGTGCAGAAGAGGTTTACAAGAATCCTTCCAAGCATGAGAAACTTCAGCTATGGGGATAGATTGAAGAGGTTGGGACTGTTCTCCTTGGCGAGGAGAAGGCTGAGAGGAGATTTGATAGAGATGTTCAAAATCATGAGGGGGCTGGACAGAGTAGATAGGGAGAAGCTGTTCCTGCTCGTAAAAGGATCAAGAACGAGAGGGCACAGATTTAAAGTGATTTGCAAAAGAAGCAAGTGTGATGTGAGAAAAAAACGTTCTCACACGACGAGTGGTTCGGGTCTGGAATGCTCTGCCTGAAGCGTGGTGGAAGCAGGTTCAATTGAGGCATTTGAGGACATTAGATGATTATTTGAATAGAAACAATGTTCAAGGGTACGGGGAAAAGGCACTAAGTCATCATGCTCATTTGGAGAGCCGGTGCAGACATGATGGGCCGAATGGCCTCCTTCTGTGCTGTTAAGATTCTGTGATTCAAAGGGAAACTTGAAACAACTGCCACAACTTGTTTGGCAGTTTTTATAAATTTTGAGATGTGTGTCTTGAATTCAGCAGTGATAAGACCTCCAAGTCCTTTTACAAAACTAAATTGAACATTTATTAAACAGAAAAGTGATTTTTAAGCACATATCTATGTCTACAAATTACTACGATAGTAACTTCTAAATCAACTACTTAATTTGACTCCCAGGTACACTTCCATTAAGGCAACAGAAAGATGCATAGATTTCAAAAGAGCCAGGCAAGGTCACACACAATACCCTGAACCAGCCCAATTCAAACTGAGTTTTCTTAAATTCAGTTCTTTGAAAACATAGATTCTGGAGGATTCTTACACCTGTTAGATCTTAAAAATACTTACCCTTACACACAGCCTTCATTCCTTTTATACTTATTTTCCCCTTTGAATGCAAATTCCCACTGTTTCACTGTGTCTTTGGACTTTACCTTTCTGATAATAAAAATCTCTCATAGCACTAAGTTTTACCAGTAACCTTTTGGAAAAAACAAACACATTGTTTCTAAACTTCACCTGGCCCGGTGACACATTTCACTCCTCCTTTGAAAACAATCTAGTCTATTTAAATCTAGTTTATTTAAAAATGCAAATGTCCTTTCACACCTTACATTCTAAACTTCCCCCATGTTTACCATTTAATCCAATTAAGTCTCTCTCTCACACACACAGACACAGATATCTCTATTTTACCACAAATTCCAATAACATTATGAGAATTATTATATCTTCCTGACAGCAATCTATGACTATGCAGCACTCTCTCATTCCTGCACTGCAGTGTTAAACTAGATTGATAAATCAGTAAATTGTTGTCCATGCTTATTCTTTTGGCTGGCTCATTGCCTTGGTGTGAAACATAGCCAGGGGAACAAAGAGGGACCAGCTTTCAAAAAGGGACAAAATTAAGAATGAATAGAAGTAGAATACATTATATTTAAATGTTGAATATAAAATCTAACTCACATTTGAAGGGAACTAATCACAACTAAACTTGAGATTTTGCCACAGATTCATTATTTAACCTTCTGAGTTTAAGCATGATTTTAATTCTATCACCTTTACTGCTTTAAGCAGTTTGTGAGCAGGGTCCCTTTAAGGTTGACGTGACTTCGGAAAGACACACCTGTTTATGGAAATTCAGAACCTAGTGAATCCTTTAGCAGCCTTGGGAATACAATACATGAACCAGGCAGGTCTGTTGGCAGACAAGGCGTTAGTAATGACTGACTTTGGTAAACAGAACATTGCATATGAGGGGAAACATTGTTACATGGATATATAATGGATAGAATTAACAGTTGCTCATGTAGAAAGTAGTTTGAAATCATCAGTAGTTTTTTTCACTTTTAATGTTGATACAATGCTGAAAAACAAATTAAATGTTGTGTTAGATCATCAGAAATATGGAGCACAGGTCTACAGAAATTCTGCTGAGTTCAGACCACATTTGGGAATACTGGTAATCCAGGAGTAAGTGCAAGAAAAGGAATAATTACCGGAATAAGAACAAAGACAACAAAGTATTGAAAATGCAGCTCTGAAGAAGTCAGACAGACTCGAAGCGTTAACTCTGTTTCTCTCTCCACAGAGTGAGAGCAGCTGAGTTTTTCCAGCATTTTCTGTTTTTATTTAAAATGCATTTGTCTCCTGAGAGGGTTGAGCAGGGGATCTGGGAGAGGCTCAGTTTTGAATGGCAAAAGAATTATCTTTCTATCATGTTTAACTTTTTCACTTTACCGTCATTGGTCATGTTATTGTTCCACGAGGAACTTCAGGATATTTCTAACCATTTAGGAGCTTTTTTTTTGGCTGCTTGAGAAAGATGATGATTGGAGATGCATCATGAATGGTTGTTTTTCAATGCCTGAAAGCAAACTGCATCCTGAGAAGTGGGAGTGTGAAAAAAGACCCATTCCTGAAATGTCACTTTCCCCTTCACAGAAAGTGAAGTCTCTTTTTGAAAAGTCTCTCCGCGATAAAACACCAGGAGGAGTTTGAGACTTTGTCTCCCTTGACTACGAATGGGGAAAGTTGAGGCAATTGAGGGATTTGAAGACTTGGATCAGCTTTTTAATGCAGTGGGAGATCAATAACAATGGGAGATGAGTTGCTCGCTGATGATTGGACAATCGCGGCTCAGTGCACCGTGTCCGGCTGCAGTGATTGGCTGAGCCGGCGGGGCACGCGCTTTCCACGCACCTGGTGAGCAGTGGGCGGGGCGCGGTCTTGATGCCGGATTATCAGGTAATGAAGAGAGCGTCAAATGTGCTGGAAAAGTCCCATCTGGACAATCTCATGTGGCCTCACTGCCCGCTCGAACTCGGGGCGCCAACTATTTGCATTGCTTCTTGAAATAAAATTGAGTCTGATGAAACCAAGTGTCACGAAAGTGGAACAATATGGATCAGTGTGTGAAGCCCCTTTAGCAAAATGCTGTTGGTGTCATTTATAATCCACATTGAAATGAGGAATTTAATAGTTCATGTAGCAAGCTGTGCTTCAAAACAGGCTGAGCTGTCATGGACTTGGAAAGGCATCAATCAATCAATCAATATAAAATAAGGGGGGAAATTTTGAGGGGGCTGCAGGAGCAGAAAAACCTGGGTGTACATGTGCATAGATCATTGAAGATGGTAGGAAAGGTGGAGAGAGCAGTGAATAAAGCAAATAGTATCCTGGGCTTTATTAATAGGGGAATAGAGTACAAGAGCAGGGAGGTTATGCTGAATTTATATAAGACACTGGTTAGACCACAGCTGGAGTATTGTGTACAATTCTGGGTGCCACATGATAAGAAAGATGTGAACACATTGGAGAGAGTGTAGAAGAGGATTACAAGAATGAGGAATGAGAAACGTCAGCTATAAAGATAGATCAGAAAAACTGGGACCATTTCCCTTGGAGGGGAGAAGGCTAGGAGGAGATATGTTCGAGATACTCATAAAAGGATCAAGAACCAGAAGGCATAGATTTAAAGTGATTTGCAAAAGAAGCAAATGCGATGTTTGTATTCAAATATTCAATGTGCAGGTGTATGGGGAAAAGCCAGAGCAATGACACTGGGTCATAATGCTCATTTGGAGAGCCGGTACAGACATAATGAGCCAAAAGGCCTCCTTCTGTGCCGCAGTGATTCTGTCCTTCATCTACCATAAACAGGTTAACTTTTGGACCAACTGAAATTTATTTCCTCACCCACTTTCCATTAATCTTGGCCTCATTGAACCAAATCATCCAGAGCTGAGCATCCAACTTCAAAACTTTTATTCCACAGTTCGCATATTTCTATATCTGTAACAAAAAATAATAAAATACCTGGAAAAACTCAGCAGGTCTGGCAGCATCGGTGGAGAAGAGTACAGTTGACGTTTCGAGTCCTTATGACCCTTCAACAGAACTTTTTCTGTTGAACAGAATCAGAACAACTTGTTCTGTTGAAGGGTCATGAGGACTCGAAACGTCAACTGTACTCATCTCCACCGATGCTGCCAGACCTGCTGAGTTTTTCCAGGTATTTTTTATTTTTTGTTTTGGATTTCCAGCATCCGCAGTTTTTTGTTTTTATATCTATATCTGTAACATTGTCTGACTCTCCCTATATCAGCCCAACTGCCTCAAAAAGCTTCCTTCAAAAACCTTTGTCACCTGTAACCTGACTATTACAATGCTCTCCTGGCAAGCTTTTCATCCTCTACCCTCTATAAACTTCAGCTTGTAAAGTCCTGCTGTGTGCATTCTATCCAGCAGCAAGTTCCACTCACCCATTGTTCTTGACCTTGCTGATCTACCATTGTTCTTGATCTCCCAATGCAGTAAAATTCTTATCCAAATCTTCAAATCCCTGAATTGCCTCAACTTTCCTCATTTTTGTAACCTATCTCCTCATGAAATCTACTGTTTTGGCCCCATGTCTTGTGCCTTTTTTGTCCCATTATCCATGACGACTTTCAGTCACCGACAGTCTAGACTGTGGAATTTGCACTCTAACTCTCTCCACCTTTTTATCTCCTTATCTTTGATTAAGCTTCTAACCACCCCATCTAATCATCCCTTCTTTGGCAAGGTATCCATTTTCCTCCTGCCTCCATGAACCACCTTCAAACAAGTTCCACGTTAAAGATGCTATATGAATGGATGTTATCTGTCTCACTGTACCAGTTTGCAGTTGTCAATAAAATTTTATAATCATAGATTACAAACCTGTTTAAAAACCACAATTTGTCGCTATCAAGGGGGATTTAAAAAAGTTTTTTTTGATTATTTGGTAGATACAGAGCATCATTATAACAGACGTTACCAAAGGGTGTAAATGCATGTTCACATCCATGACTGGTCATATGAGGTATTCTCTACATCATGCTCTCTACCGAGCAGAATTGAGAAATCTTAACACACCATTATCACACAACATCAACATTTCAGTAACATCGATCAAAGTTTGAGAATTGACTATTTGTCTTCCTAAATTTGGAAATGATATATAGCATGAAGGGAGAGAAATAAAATATACTTTGGGATTGTCACATCTTCAAACCTTTTTGTCTCAAAATGGGTTGATGGCCTGATTTATGAGTATCAGACGTCAAAAAGAGGTTAATGAGCTGTATTCATGGTGTTTGCACCCAGATGCTGTGTTTCCCATTGATGATCTTTCTTACTTTAGTAACTAGATCTTTGAACATCGCTGGACATATTAAGATGCATAATTAATTCTGAAGGCTGGTTCATTACTTACCCCTTTTACTTAGATAAAAAGGAGCTACAACCTATATAAACCCATTTCCAGAAATGCTATTGTGTGAACAAGAGAATGACCTTAAATATACTGCTTTTCTCCCACCGTGTTCACAAGAATTAGGAAGTATTAGAAAGTGTGGCAAAATTAATTGCTTATTTCTGTACAAAAAGCAAACATTTGAAAACAGTTTGGGCACTTATTTAATTGAATAATAATGTTAGAGGTGGCGTGCAGAGATTAGTGGATGCATTGAATACAAAACTACTAATGGCACTTTTATTTTGAAGCTTGATTTAGATCATATTCCTAAAAGATAATTCTGAAACAAGATAGGAGCTTTAAAGGTCTAAAAGATAGTACCGAAATAGGTTGAAAGCTAAAAAGAGAGAAAGACCATGAGAGAATGGATAATGGAGCCAAATGGAAATCGATGGCTGGCTAGATATAAAAAAAATCTGAGATTAAAGATAAAGTTGCTGGGAAAGAGCTGGTAATATCTAAAGAAAAGAGGGTGAAGTTACTTGTCCCCTCTTTTCTATTCTCTAATATTTCTCTTTCCCAATTTTTTTATTGGCTTCACACTGCTGTTCGTAATATATATCAATGATTTGGATGTGGGGACCAAATGTAATATTTCCAAGTTTGGCTCGGTGGGAATGTGTGTTGTGAGGAAGATGTAAAGCGGCTACAGGAGAATTTGACCACTTAGTGAATGGGTAAGAACAGAATATAAGGTGGCAGATAGAATATAATGTGAAAAAAATTGAAGCTATCCAATTTGGAAGAAGGAACAGATGTGCGGAGTGTCCCCTTACCTCAGAAAGGATATTATTGCCATAGAGGAAGTGCAACTAAGGTTCACCAGACTTGTTCCGGGGATTCTGGGGCTGCCCTATGAAGAGAGGTTGGGGAAACTGGGTTTCTCGAGTTTTGAAGAATGAGGGATGATCTCATTGAAACCTACATAATACTTAAAGGAATAGACAGGGTAGATGCAGGTAAGATGTTTCGCCTGGTTGGGAAGTCTAGAACCAGGGGACACAATTTCAGCATAAGAGGCAAGCCACTTAGGAGCAAGATGAGGAGAAATTGCTTCACTCTGAGGGTTGTGAGTCTTTGGAATTCTCTACTCAAGAGGGCCATGGAAGCTCAGTCATTGAGTATATTTAAGGCAGAGATTGATAGATTTCTGATTAACAATAATGTAAAGGGTTCTGGGGATAGTGTGGGTAAAAGGCATTTAAGTGTTCGATCAGCCATGAACTTATTGAATGCCAGAGCAGGTTGAATGGCCTTCATCTGTTCCTATGTTCCTATGAATACCTACAAAAGGAGAAGCAAGTATTTGTTCATCACCCTGAGTAAATCAGCATGTTGAACACTAGAACGCTGGGTGCAAAGCAGGCCCAGGGCACCTCAAACTGCTTTGAGGATTATGCAGTTAGCATTTTTGAAGAATTCTTTTGGTTCAACTTTTGATTACATGTGGACATTGACAATGAAAAGCAGCACCTAGTTGATCTTTGAGGCATCACAGCAGAGCCCAATCTTGTTATCACATTCTGGAGGGAATAGCTAGATATCAAGCAGGAATGTCAAGTTGGCCAATATTCTCCTTTTCTGAAGACTCAGAGGCCAGTTCCATTATTCCAACTACCAGCCCAACGAAGGTCAGCCAACCCATACAGCACAGAAATTGCACCTGGGGCCTGGGAGGGATTGCTGCTCACTGGACAAACTTGCTAACTCTTCAGGGAGTACCTTGATGTATAATTTATAATGGCAATGCGAATGATCCAATAGATAACACAGCCAAAGGAAAATAAACAAACACTTTTTCTAAGTATAACAAATAAAATGAATAGTGGTTTGAAGAAGAATTTCATAATTAACACTGACAAATTTTGCTTTCAGAGCTAATATTTGTGCACACTCTGGATGGACTGTGAGCCCTGGTACAAACAGGTACATAAAACCTAAGTATAATATCTACGGTATGATGCTGGTTATGCTGGATATTTAATTTTAGGAACAATTGACGCCAGCTGCACACTGTGAATACTTGCTGCAACTACAATTCATCTTTCCATAACCTGAAGGAAGAGGACTAAGAAATTATCTGTAGTGCCTACCGCCTACAGTGATACGAACATAGATACAAACATACGAATTAGGAGCAGGAGTTGGCCACTCGGCCCCTCGAGCCTGCTCCGGCATTCAATAAGATCATGGCAGATCTGAATGTAACCTTAACCCCACATTCCTGTCAACCCCCAATAATCTTTCACCCCCTTGTTAATCAAGAAACTATCTCCCTCAGCCTTAAAAACATCCAAACTCTGCTTCCACTGCCTTTTGAGGAAGAGAGTTCCAAAGACTCACTACCCACTGAGAGAGAATTTTTCCTCATCTCTGTCTTAAATGGGCGATCTCCTATTTTTAAACAGTGACCCCTCGTTCCAGATTCTCCCACAAGAGGAAACATTCTCTCCACATCCACCTGCCACCTCAATGTACGTGGCAGCGGCCTCTCCATGGGGTGGAGTTCTGGAGAGGCTCTAAAATGGCTGTTAATGGGCCAGTTAATTGGATTAAGATGCAAATTATTGCCATTCTCACCTCCTGACACCTGCTGCAATTTTTCCAGCCCTGCCACCTCCCAGCCTGTCTCCAGAGACCTGCTAAAATCCCAGTTATTGTT
Organism: Cetorhinus maximus; assembly: GCF_964194155.1. Taxonomy (NCBI): domain Eukaryota; kingdom Metazoa; phylum Chordata; class Chondrichthyes; order Lamniformes; family Cetorhinidae; genus Cetorhinus; species Cetorhinus maximus. The sequence continues at coordinate 31,530 of NW_027597624.1, forward strand.
TTGAGATTTGAGTGCCTGATCACCTTGGAGGATTGGAGAAACTGGGCCTGTATTCTCTAGATTCAAAGAATGAGAGGTGACCTCATTGAAACTTACAAAATACTGAAAGGAATAGACAGGGTCAAGGCAGGTGAGATGTTTCCCCTGGTTGGGGAGTCGAGACCCAGAGGACACAGTTTCAAAATAAGGGGGAAGCCACTTAGGACCGAGATGAGGAGAAATTTCTTCACTCAGAGGGTTGTGAATTTTTTTGGATTCTCTACCCCAGAGGGCCGTGGAAGCTCAGACATTGAGTATGACGAAGGTAGAGATTGGTAAATTTCTGATTAACAATGGGAATAGTGTGGCTATTAGGCATTGACGTGTTCGATCAGTCATGATCGTATTGAATGGTGGAGCAGGCTCGATGGGCTGAATGGCCTTCTCCTGTTCCTATGTTCTTATCTGCCCATTCCCAGCTGGATTTGGAGTGCAGACCTAACTTCTCCAAACCTGATTACTTTTGTTCAAATGTACATTAAAGCATAGAGCAAAGCTTAGTTACAAAGTACCAGCAATATGGATGCAAAGCTAATCTTGAATGGTTATAACCTGACATTCAGAAAAAAGAGCTTGCATCTGCAGTGATTCTTTTTGAGCAACAGCATCAGCAACAGAGGAATTGAAACATATATTTTCTGTACTCCAGACCAAGAAACCCAACTGGAATCTGGGCACCAGTGGCAGGGTGGATGTAGAGAGAATGCGAGAGAATCTAGAACCAGGGGGTCACTGTTGAAAAATAAGGAGTCGCCCATTTAAAACAGAGATGAGGTGAAATTTTTTCTCTGAGGTTTGCTTCTAGCATCTTTTCAGGAAGAAAGTTCCAGAGTCTGAATATTTTTAAGGCAGAGCTGGATAGATTCTTGGGAAGCAAGGGGGTGATCGGCTATCGGGGTAGACGGGATGCAGATTTGGGGTTACTATCAGATCAGCCATGATCTTATTGAATGGCAGCGCAGGCTCATGAGGCCGAATGGCCTACTCCTGCTCCTTGTTCGTATGTTTGAACTGGTTCTGCTACACATCATGTAACTCTCTAGTGCAACTGTGAACTGTGGTCCCCTGGAGAACTTATACTTCACAATTAGTTCCTAGGTTTTTACAGACACTTATAGATAGTATAACAATATGGAACACCCTTCTTTCTTTAAAACTTAAAGACCCTATCAATGTAACTGTTCTAATCGTTGTCTTTTCGAAACTAAAGATTATTAATCGACTTTTGGAAATTAACTGAACCCTTCTTTGAGCCTTGGATAGCATGTATTCTTTTCTAAAAATAGTATTCACATTATCGCTTAGATCATGTAAATTTGACATTCTTTGCTCTTGGTGGTAAGTCTGCATGCTGCACAGGTGAGGATGTGTCTGTTGTTCCTGGCGTTGCAGCAGTTATGATTGCTGTTGCTAATGTGCCATTTTCTGCTGATGTTGTCAATGTTGTCTCTCTGGATATTGATCTTTCCTGGTGTTGCCGATGGTCTTTTCTGTTTTTCCAGCTCTGGTGTAGGTCAAAAATCAACCCTGTTTCTTCTCATTTGCTTACCAGTTACAGTCTTCTTACATATGACCTTGGTGTCTCTGCTTCAGCAACAACTTTTGCTGGGCTCCAGGTTTTCATGATTGCCTCCTCTATATATACACTTTGTCCTTTCAGCAGCTCAGGTGGGGATTTAACATGTTTGTTGAAGTGACCTCCTCTTTGCTGTGCTTCAGTGAGTTTTTGCCTCACTTTCTCCTGGTCACTCAGAGGATGTATTTTGCTTGGCAGAGCAGTCTTATATTTTCTTCCATTCAACAATTCAATGTCCGCCTTGAGAGGCGTGGATCGGAGTGACAATGAGGCAAGGTTTGGGTCCTCCTTGTTCCCCGACATTTCACAAGCATTCCTTTGACTGTCTGGGCATGTCTTTCTATAAACCCATGTCTTCGAAGGCAGTATAGGGGTGGTGAGCTGATGGTGTTGAACCCATACTGTTCAGCAAATTCCATAACTTCCCTGGATGTGAACTGCATTCCATTACCACATATTAATCTGTCAGGAATTCTTCCTTCAGCAAACAGAACTCGTACTGCTGAGATGATTGTTGTGGCTAACATAGGAAATAGGAGCAAGAGTAGGCCATTCGGCCCATTGAGCATGCTCCACCATTCAAACAGAGCAAGGCTGATCATCTAATCAATGCCAATTTTCCCCACTAGCCCCAAATGCCTTAACGTTATTCCAAACGTATTGACAAACAGACCACAGGAGGCTCAGGTACAGATCACAATCATTTATTCGAGCAATTGCAAGGAGAGAACCATCTCATGGCAACTTGAGGTAGCACTCTGCTAAATTACAAGTGTACAGCATATTTATACTTTACTGATCACATATATCTCTGCCATCAGGTACATCCCACTTTTCACCCAGGCAGAGACCTTCCCTCCCATCTAAGCTGGGACCATCTGTCCTTCCCCTATCTGTTGAAGAGCACACTTAATCTTAAACAAAAACAGAATTACCTGGAAAAACTCAGCAGGTCTGGCAGCATCGGTGGAGAAGAAAACAGTTGACGCTTCGAGTCCTCATGACCTTTCGGCAGAACTGAAGTATAGTTAGGAGAGAGGTGAAATATAAGCTGGTCTAAGATGGGGGGCGGGGGGAGAGAGAAGTTGAGGGTGGGGTGGTTGTAGGGATAAGCAAGCAGTGATAGGAGCAGTTAATCAAAAGATGTCACAGACAAAAGGATCAAAGAGGTGTTGAAGGTGGTGATATTATCTAAGATAAGTGCTAATTAAGAATGGATGCCAGGACACTCAAGGTACAGCTCTAGTGGGGGTGGGGTGGAAAGACTAACAAAGTTTTAGTTTTAGATTTAAAAATAATGGAAATAGGTGAGAAAAGAAGAATCTATATAAATTATTGAAAAAAAAGGGGAGGGGGAAGAAACGGGGTGGGGATGGGGGGAGGGGGAGTTTAAGATCTAAAGTTGTTGAATTCAATATTCAGCCCGGAAGGCTGTAAAGTGCCTAGTCGGAAGATGAGGTGCTGTTCCTCCAGTTTGCGTTGGGCTTCACTGGAATAATGCAGCAAGCCAAGGACAGACATGTGGGCAAGAGAACAGGGTGGAGTGTTAAAATGGCAAGCGACAGGGAGGTTTGGGTCTTTCTTGCGGACAGACCGCAGGTGTTCTGCAAAGCGGTCGCCCAGTTTGCGTTTGGTCTCTCCAATGTAGAGGAGACCGCATTGGGAGCAACGAATGCAGTAGACTAAGTTAGGGGAAATGCCTTGAACCAATTGGTTTGGAGCAGGTTACAATAATCTCATCTTGATTCTCCAGTTTTTCACATTGTACAGCTGAAACATGCAAAAGAGAATTGGTTGAGTTGCAATGGATGATGCAAAGGAGCTCAGGCACATGCATTTCACAAGCCTATGTGTTAACCTCCATTGAAGTCTATTTTCTGAATTAACATTATGATCCCAGCAGGATTATCAGGATTTTAATTTGAATTATGCCGATTTCACAATTACTATACTCAGAACAAGCCTGAGACTCCACCTTCAATGTTGGGTTTTGTGTTTAGACGATTTTTATCTTTAGAACTCTTCAATCTTTAGCTTCTATTTGTCTCTACCTTCACAGCTGGGGACAGGCGCTGACCATTCTCCTGATGCTCCACACCCCAGTCTGTCTGATCCTCGGAGCACAAACCCTTCAGCACAGCTGAAGTCACACGTTGAGTTGTAACTGAATGTTCCGGTAGGATGAGAACAGTCCATTTTCCCTTGTCCAGGAATTGACAGACTTCCACATGTCACAGCTGAAACAAACATCAAGCAATGTAAGTTCACATTTCTACATACAAAAGCTCTCACTCTGAACATAATTTATCTGAAATGCAATCTATTAAACTATTTCCAAATTTCTACTCTACACCCTTGGAAAATGGGACTCCCAGCATCTCATGGGCTTTTAGCTGAAATGGAAAAGCAGGATTGAGAAAGTATGACCATTGGAAAAGTTGGGGTGAGAGTCTGGCGTGGGTGATTATAGAAGGTGGGACATCTGGAAAGAACAGGCAGGTCGGAGGAGGACTGGAGGGCGGACAGCATCAGGAACTGGACAGAGGGAGGAATAACAGTGGTCCCAACATTACAGTGAGCAGAGAGATGCTTACATCTCCACGTGGATTGAGGCTAATCCTAGTTAGATGGATTCCTTAGTATAATTTCACACGCTACCTTCACATTTGGGGATAGGCGCTGACCATTCTCCTGATGTTCCACAGTCCAGTCTGTCTGATCCTCGGAGCACAAACCCTTCAGCACAGCTGAAGTCAGACGTTGAGTTGTAACTGAATGTTCCGGTAGGATGAGAGCAGTCCATTTTCCCTTGTCCAGGAATCACCAGACTTCCACATTTCACAACTGAAACAAACATCAAGCAACGCATGTTCACATATGTAAATACGGAAGCTCCCACTCAACATAATTTATCTGAAATCTAGTCTATTGAACAATTCTTGTGTCTACTTTTTATCCCTTGATATCAGTTCACAGTATACCTTCACAGTTGGGGATGGGCGCTGACCATTCTCCTGATGCTCCACACTCCAATCTGTCTGGTCCTCCGAGCTCAAACCCTTCAGTGCAGCTGAAGTCACACGTTGAGTTGTAACTGAAATTTCCGATGGGATGAGAACAGTTCTTGAATCCTTGTCCAGTAACCTCTAGTTCTCTGCATCTTACAACTAAAATATAAATTATGAAATTGAATATGAGCTTAAACACCCTGACCTATAAATGTGCATCATGTCTTTAACATTTTAAAATCTGCTTCAGAATTTTCTCTTTCTTTTATGGGTATTGTTTGAGACTATACCTTCACAGCTGGGCGTCTTTGCTGTCCATATTCCTGTCGCATTGCACCAGAGACTCTGTGACCCCTGCAGTGTAAACCCTGCTGCACACTGGAAATCACATGTGGAGTCGAAGCTGAAGTTTCCATTAGGATGGATGCAGTTCATAGTCGCTTGGTCAGGAACATTGAGAGTGGAACACTGTTCAACTGGATAGGAGGTATTGGAATGATGTGTTAGGTATTGTGTTACAATTTGCTTTTATATGTTTGTATAAAATCGCTTTATGAAATTAGAGCAAGATTTAAGCCTTAAAAAGTAAAACATGGGACTGATATTTGGAAATTATTTGTTGCAAAGAGTAATCAATGCGTGGGATAGAATTACCAGATATGGTAGTGGAAAACAAAACTCAAGAATCATTTAAGGAGCAATTGTGTTGCAACAGTGAGGAAAGGGCATTAAGTACTTTCTGGTTGGATGCACTGCAATGTGCTGAAGGCTGTCATTCATCCATAGTGATGATGCAATCTTCACAATTTGTCTTATGACTGAATAATAGTTTAAATGTTTTCCTGATGTGTATTAAATATTTTGGAAATAATTTCCGTACTTTCTTGTATATTGTCATTGACTTTTGATATGAAGGAAGAACTTTCTTCAGTCTATGATGGTTCAGCTGATCTAAGCTATGACAGCAGTAGAGACTTGAACATTGGGCCCTGGTTCTCATGAACTGCGCAGAGAAGGGTTGGGAGGGTGGGTGATCAACCTGACTCACTCATAACTCACGGTCTGCTGCTGGAAACTGAGTGTAGTGACGTTGAGTAGGGCAAGACCGTTCCACACCAGAGTTTTGGATTAACAAATGAAGAAAGATCATTCAGGTGAAATGGTGGAGGCCTGGCAGCAGCCAGGTAACCATACCCAGTAATGAGTTACCATTAAAATGAGGAGGAGAAAAAAATCCACAGGCAAAAAAAAACTGATAAAGTGAAACAGCTTGATAATTAGTAATTCAGATTACTGGTGAGTGGAGAAATTTAATTCAGTATTTACCTCAAATAATTGGTCATGTTATTTAATACAAGTCAGTTCATACTCTCTGTGAAGTTAACATGTCCTTACCATATTCACACTCTTGCCCATAGTATCCATCATTGCATACACATTTGTAATTTCCAATATTCTCGACACATTCTCCATGACCACTGCATGAAACGGGAGTGCACGAAGCTAAAAAAAAAAGGCAACATGACTCAGAAATCAATGCTTATTAATAACCTTAACACACAAAGAAGAGCATGAATATAAACTCCTATTAGGGCCAATATAATGGTGATATTGTCACAATGAACATTGTATTCAAATAATTCCATTTTATCATATTTACATTTTAATTAAGTAATACCTTACCATGTGAAAATTACAAATTGGATTATTTTAATGTCTAATGTCATATTCAGAGATTAGTCATAAATCATCCTGTGTTAGAGATTTAGAGATGACACTTGAATAATGTATCAATATTGGATCAGGATAGCTTAAAGAACCTATTTTACAGTAATTCAGGATTTGTTTAAAACCTTTAAATGTGATTCTGAGATTAACTTGTAATGATTGTAATGATAACCCAGGTGCACTCATTAAAATAATCTTTGGTCAATTCTTCTTACCTACGTAACACAAAGGTCTTTTCTTGCTTTTACAGTTGTTATCGTTCCACTTCCCTGTATCTTTGGCCCTTTTTATGTACATTTCTACACAGTCTTCATTTCCGTTTGCTCCTACATTATTAGGTTCATTATGAGCCCAGTTCTCTGCTTCTTTGGTTAGAGATTTATTAGTACCAACCCAGGTCCAAATGTCATTGATCTTCCTTATTCCAATCCAGTAGTAATTTTTTGCAACAGGTAGATACTCATCCAAATACTCAATTTCTCTTGCATTCTGGATTGCAACTAGATCTGTGTAATGTTCTTGACAGTAACGTCTTGCATTGTCCCAGGCCATATTTTCATTAGTATATTCATAGGTCCAGCCATGGATTCTTCCCAGAAGTGTTAATTCTGTAAAGAAAAGATGAATGAGTACTCTTCCCACTGTTTGAATCAATTTTCTTCCTTACTTACATGTTTTGTTTTGTACCAAATATTGTGTTTATTATCTTTTGGGGATTTGCTGGGAAATGGAACACATTGGCACTTCTGGTTCTAATGTCAGCATCAAGCATTCCCAAGTCTGTTTAGAAGTAAAGGAAAGCTGCTTCAACTTTACCCCAACTCTAGAGATTAATCCCCTTCTGTGCCAGTCTGTGCTTGTGGTATTTCTAAGTTAGATAGATGTCAGTGCCAATTAGTGCAGAATTAAGTCAGTTTGGTGCATACGCATTAGAAACTGGGCCTTTAAAGCCATCAGACAGAGGAGTTTGATTTTGGCATAGTGTTATTGTCCCTGGCCTAGTAATCCAGAGACCCAGGGTAATGCTCCGGGACCTGGGTTTGAATCTTGCCACGGCAAATGGTGGAATTTGAATTTCAATAAAAAAACTGGAATTTAAAAGTCTAATGATGACATGTGACCATTGTCAATTGTTGTAAAAACCCATCTGGTTCACTAATGTCCTTACCTGGCCTGGCCTACATGTGACTCCAGAACCACAGCAATGTGGTTGACTCTTAAATGCTCTCTGAACAATAGCAATTAGGGGTGGGCAATAAATGCTGGCCTAGCCAGCGGTGCCCACATCCCATGAATGAATAAAAAAAAGAAAGATTTTGAGGTTTCAGAGGTGAAAGGCCAGTGTCTAACTTGCTGAACTTGATAGTTTAGATACTTTTCTTTTTTACCAGTTCTTTTAGTCTTTCAAGGATATTAGTCGCAACCCAAGACAGTGCATATAAAAATGGAATATGATAGAAATCACCCATATTGTTAATAAGCAGCCTTACTGCAGCTTTTATTTTATGTTACTTATATCTTACCAAGAATAATGATGGTGAAGAACCACAGTTGACTTCCACCCTTCTGAACCAATAGGGGTTGTTGGTTTACCTTGTTTGTCATTTTGCTGTAAGCCAACAGAGAACAAGCTATGATTAATCATTTTCAAGTAGAATGGATCCTGTATATCAAAACCAAGATAAAAATGTAATATTTAAGGAATACTTTTCATTGTACTATTTTACTTTAAAATAAGCAACCAATTATAGCCTGATTATAGCATTCATTCTTCATGTATGTTAAAAACATGAGTTTTGAAATTATGCTGTGCAATGTTTATATTTCACTGGCTAACAGTTCCCTTAAAATACCAAAGGGAATTTCATGCAAGTACGTTAAGCATCTGTACACTTAATACTGTGATGCTAAAATTATAATTATCCGTGCGCCATGAAAGTAACAGATTAATTTAATCATTTCAACTCATAGCGGAGCCAGCTTTGGATTGGAACGGTCCTCTCCCTTGATGGGTGATTATTGCTATATTCCCTAGAAAGACTAACACTGAACAGGAGTATGACTGTTATACCCTTCCTACGAAGAATAACAATTGGTAGCAAAGTGCAAAGCGAAATGTAACAAGTTTCTAGGTACACCAAGAGTTTTTAAGTTTTTAAAATTTGAGCAGAGAACTGATTGCTCCACTAAAATTTAACTAGTCTGTGGCTATTGGTGAGCGGAGTTGGCGCATATGCATAGACCTCCGGTTTCCCTTGAGTTAACCACTGACACTTAGCTGACAGTTGAGACTACTGGTTGCACATGTCTCTAAGGAGATACTAATCTGCTGTTAAGTCAGTATCTGTGCTGGGACTGGGACTTAACTAAGAAGATTCATATCAATAACTAGCATCTGTAACATAAACATCATTGAGGTTTGGGTAGAATAGATGCTCAGGAATACCAAAATTTACTTTTGTTACAAACCTGTCCCTTGTAGCTGGATATTTGGCTAGTGTTCATATGTACATATTACTAACAACCCCTTGAAATCAGTTATAACCATTACATGATTAATAATGATACAGGTGTCAATTATGTTAAAGAAAAATAATTATGGTGTTAAGGGTTGGAGGAAGGATTTACCAACACTATTTTGTTACAATTTTCAGAGTAGAAATATGTGGGAAAATGAACCTTAAGCTTCTACTGAAAAATAGCCAAAATAACCATTGGATTTAGAACTAGAATTTAGAACAATTTTGCCCTCAGTTTTACATGACTGATTACCGTCAGAGCCTAGTGTAACAGATTTGGAGTTAGCTGGTTTGTACCAACCTATACATTGTAGTGTGATATCACCCTCCCCCTCCCCCTGGCCTCAGCAAAGGCAGCAATGTCTGACCTGTATGACATGAACATCACTTACCTTAATAATAATTACCTTAGAAATTTGATTTACTGTCTTTTTTATTGCTTGCTTTTCTCCTGAAGAAAATACTTTTGTTTCAATTAAATAAAAAAGTCTCCTTTTCTAACTCACTGATATCTTATGATGATAGACTGTGAAACTGACACCACAGCATTAAATAAAAGTTAACCCAAGGACCACCAATTTGCAAGACATCACATATTACTGCTTCAGCATTTTGTATCCATTATTACATTTTCTTTGGGCTACAAGTGTGCCTAACCTTTATAGGGAGAAAGACTGGAGGGTAGATTGGAAACATTTTAAATAGATTTAGAATTGAGTCTGATAATTTTGCCTAAACAGTACAAATTTTGCATCAAATCTTACTACAATTTTAAGTCTGAACATTTTGATTGGAATGCTATCTGACTTACTGATAAATTCCATTAAAGGGCACTGATGACCATTTTACTGTAGTAAGCCATAAAGTTAGCCATTTTTCTTCCTTCCTTTAATTCTCCTTAGCTATTCTTATTTGGGGCAGAGGTTAGGCTTCATTTGGCTTCAACACATTGGGCTCAGGAAGGGCCAAATCCACCAGAATTCCCAGTCTTGATTACTAACCAGTAGCCTCTACTGGACAGTACATTGTCTCCTCATCCAAAGATCAAACAATCTGACCACAAGTGTGGTGCCCTCATCATTGAATAGCCTGTTTAGGATCACATGTGAAGTGTGACCATTTGGGTAAAATACTAGAAGACCCATTGAAACACACTTCAGGAGATGAAGGAAGTTAAAGGGAGGAGAAAAGAGCTTTTCCCTTTCAAATAAAATAAAATAAAATTTGTTAAAAACCATTGGAAAATATTGCATGAAGTAAGCACACCAGTCTTTACTTTTGTTCTGTCTTACCTTAACAAATTTGGGTTCAGATCACTGCTGTTGATTCTGGTACTCTACAAGTGCACAGTTGAAAGTCGAATGAATGTTGAATGAAGGTTTCTGGTAGACTATCTGCACAAGAAAGGAGCAATGCCTGAAAAGGTTATCTTTGCAGACTGACACTTTCACTGCAGCTGCTAGCTAAATTTATATCCTCATTCATGCAAACAATTACACAACTTCCTGGCCTTCCCAGAAAATTCCCTGTGACGATGACTGATTAGAATAAAATAGACGGAACTCCACTCTTGAATACCCCAAGGCATAATGATGGACATCAAAGATTTAACCTGTTGCCTGTTATGAAATAAGTATAGCCATCATTTTTTACATCTTTTCTTACCTATGATTTTCACATTTTCTGTGCTACTTTTCAACAAAACTAGAAATATGATAAAAGATGTAGCACATCCAAATATATTGTCATTGAGCTGAATGCTAAAAAGGGGAATTTACTTTCTAACAGATGTCATGTATGATAACAACAGAGATGCCAGACTCTGCCTCAGTGCATCTCGGCTACCAAGCTTTCTTTTTTTGGTCAACTTCATATTTGAACCTCTCCAATCAGGTTTCCATCCCTGCCATAACATTGAAAGTACTCTAATCAAAGTCACAAATGCCATCCTCTGTGACATTGTGCACAAATGCTCCTCGTTCTTCTCAAGCTGTCTGTAGTCTTTAATGTGTTTGACCAATCATTCTCCTTCAACACATCTTCCGTGTTGTCCAGCTAAGTTGAAGTGCTTCACTTGGTTCAACACTTACCTATCCAGTCATAACTAGAGAATCTGCTGCAATGACTTTTCTTCCTAAACCCGCATCAATACCAATCGAGTCTCCCTATCCTTTACCCTCTTCCCCCCACCCCATTTCTCACCTACCTGTTCGTCCTAGCGAGATCACTCAAAAACACAACTGAAGTTTCACATGTACTCTGACATCACTCATAACCACATCTCGCGGCCTACTCAAGAACCTCTGTGTTGTCACACAGCTTGTCCAACACATGTTGGATGGGTAAATTCCCACCAACTAAATACTGGGAAGACCTAATCCATTTTCTTGGGTTCCTGCCAGAAACTCAATGTTCCTCACCAACAATTCCATCCACCTCCTTGTCCACTGTCTCATGCTGAATCGAACTGTTCACACCCTTGGCAATTTATTTGACATTGAGCTGAGCTTCTGACCTCATAACCCCTCAGCTAGTTTCACCTGCATAATATCACCTAACTCCACATGCCTCAGCCCATCTGCCACAGCCCTCCAAGATCTCCAACCTTTGTGTGTATCCCCCATTTCCCGGACACCACTGCTGATGGCCGTGGAGAAGGAATATTCCTAAGAAAGCATGAACGAACAAACTGCACAGTGAGAAGGCAGCCCTTGTTAATTGTATATTAATTGTACATAATTGTATGCTGGTGGTGGGCATTAACTGGGGATTCACTGGTGCCCCTATCAATAGGAATAGACTGAAACCGTAGTTGTTGGGCGAGGAGGTGTATATTTAGAATGTATACCTCTGTACATAAATGTTTATAAAACTGTGTAAAGATTGGCTCCAGTTTTATCCTTCACCACCTGGCTTTCTGGAGTATAAGAGCCCTCGGAAAGAATGTGTTCAATATTAACTTTATTGTCAGCACGCCTGAGTTCCAGTGAGTGTTACCACAGTGTTATCTAAGGGGAGAAAATGAACAGAACTTTACTTATTTCTCTTTGAACATCTAACATTCACCCATTGGCCAGATATATTTTTCCTTTACCCATCCCCATCCACTCTCTAAGTTTCTCCTGTCGTCTGTAGTCAGACTTTTCTTTAGGTATAGTTCCATTTTTGGCCGTTGTCCTTTGACCATCTCCCCAAAGTAGCAATGTTCATATGCAAGTATGAAAAGCGACAGTCAGCTAACAAATACTGTGATGATGGCACCACAGCTCAGTCTGATCATATCCTGTCTGGACAAGCAGGAGTCTGTGGATACCAGTAAGAAACTTAATTTTTAGCAAGGTTACCCCTCCTTAAGTTCTTACCACATCCTGGTTACAAACCTGTTAACTCAGCACAAGCAAGAAAATAAATCTGGGATTTTCCTGGCCTATGTGCATTAGATCCAAGTTGGATGCTGAATTTACCTACTGATGCATTAAAGAAACAACCTTTGAACTGCTATTTTTGCTTCAGTATATTTTCTTTGTGTTAAAACACCTATCATAGCAGGCGTTTCTTTTAATTTTTTATGAGTTTTGTTTTATTTTAGTCCAGGAAAATAAATTCCAGACTGACAGCCAAAAGTGTGTCTCATGTGCCAGTAACTGAAATGTTTTCCAAAAAGGAAGGAAAAGTATAGTTGGCTAAATAAAGACTTCTTTGCCCTCTTCCTGTTAGACAGCCTGTCGCTAGATACAAGCAAAAGAAAATGTTGAACGGAGCCTGGAATTGCCCACTTTAATCCTTTTTGAAGTTAAAGCAAACACTATCATAAATATTTTTTTGGTATCATATGCACTGAGTAAAAGTTAAAGAAGCACTCCCAACTAAAATATATCAGATGTTAGTGCTTAGCAGCTTCTATATCTGTGATGTTCTTCAAAGTAAGATAAATTAATCTCTTCCATTTCATGTATGTCTCTCTGTCAACCCCCGTACGTATGAAGTGCTCAAGGTTGAGTTATTTTAACTGAAGCCTTATGTTTTATCAAATAAAAACAAAGTGCTGGAACTTCTCAGTATCTCTGGCAGCATCTGTTGAGAGAGACACAGAGTTAATGCATTAGGTGGATGAACTTTCATCAGAACGTTAAGTCTTGTGCGTGTTTCTGCTGTACATATACAGTTTTCTGAGGCAAAGCATCATAGCTGCATCTAACAAGAAGCTGGATAATGAGGGAGAGAGAAATAGAAGGGTTTGCTGTTAGGGTTAGATAGAGTGAGAGAAGGCTTGTGTAGAGCATAAGGTATAACCTGGTTGGCTGGGATGGCCTAGTTGTGTTATTCACTCAATGTAATTAATATAGCACTATATAAGTGTAAATTCAGCAAGGTTGCCTTCTTGGTGCTTGGATTGGAGAATTGGGTATCAAACTCAACTTGGTCCCTTGAATCCCTAGAGCCCAAAAATCAATCTCAGCCTTAAATATACCAGCGATTAATCACCACAACCCTCTGGAGTTAACAGTTATAGGTGTTATGACCAGTCCCCAGCAAATTCCACCGATTTGTCATGATCCTGGATGAGATACCTCAAATTGTTAATTTCCCGAACGGGACCCCAATTTTGTTATGCTCCCAGGTGAGGAGGATTGAGCTGGCACCCCTTCTTTATTCAATCCCATCTATTGGTCACAACGAGGTTAATTTAAAAAGAATCCCTTCCCTTTGTGGATACCTTTTCCCAGTCCAAATGTGTTTATGTTTTAGAAGGTGCCAATTTAACCAGGCTTTCTTCAGTTAAAGAAAATGTAAGTTTATTAGTTACTAAAACCCTGGTAAACATAATAAAAACACAACACACAAACACACAGTTCAGAAATGAGGAGTTAAGTCCAAAAATAAAAGTTAACAAAGGTACACAAATCAGTCTTTGGCTTGTCTGTGAGGAGTAGATGGTGAAATGTTGCGGCTGTTAAGTTGGATGATCCTGGTAGCCCTGACTTTGGCAATTGAGCAGTTGGTTTGGAGACACTTGGTTCTGCAGTTTGGCTGAAGGAGTTGTCCTGTTTCCTTTTTGACTGTGGTTTTGCTGACTTGTGACTTGCCTCCAGCAACAGAGAGAGAGAGCAGAGAGAGACTTTTACCTAGACGGTGCCTAGTTGCTGCTCTTTTGCTCTGACCTTCACAGCACACAGTAGCACACCTGAACTAGAACACACAGATCAGGTTTGCAGCTGGTTTTTTAACCCCTTTCCTTGTGTATTCCAGGAAGGGAAAACCAAATATGTCTTTCGCCCAGAATCTGCTTTCTTTCAACTCAGGCCATTTCCACATTCTGAGATATAATTCAACAAGAGATGGTTTCTGCTGAGATGTGGTAATCAGTCTCTATTTTCTCAGCAACCAGTGGTGATTAAAGTTCAGTCTTTTGCATTTCATGTGTCTCTGTCTGAAGTAGGCCTTGACATCTTTTTAGGCAAGACATTCCATGTTCTCTCTGGATTAGTCGATCAAATATAATCCTCATAGGAATTTTCTAGCAAGTGGTTACTTTATAGTCTCAGCCAGCTTTTGCTTGTATGTCCTTTTTTAAAAAAACACATGTCTTCCTCAAAAAATTCAATATGCCCTTAAGTAATTTGGGCTGTGATCCATTGTCATGACACAGGTGATAGACAGAAAAGTAGAGCTGAGGCCCCAAAAAGGTCAGCCATGATCTAATCAAATAACAGAGCAGGTTCAGGGGACCGAATGGCCTACTTCTGCTCCTAATTTGTATTTAAAATTAACAAGGGAGTAGAAAATTCTAAAAATTCACAACCCTCTGAGTAAAAGGATTTCTCCTCAACTAGTTGTAAATGACAAATCCCTTATGCTGAGACTAGAACCCCTACTTCTAGACTCTTTAGGCTGGGGAAACAGCTTCTCAGCATCTATCCTGTCAGGGCCTCTCAGAATCTTATTTGTTTCAATGAAATCATTTCTCATTCTTCTGAACTCCAGAGAGTATATGCCCATTCTACTCTATCTCTCTTCATAGAACTCCTCTCATCCCAGGAATCCATCAAGTGAGCCTTCGTTGCATACTTAAGGCAGGTATGTCCTTCCTTAGATAAGGAGACCAAAACTGCAGACAGTACTCTGGTTGTGATCTCACCAATACCCTGTACGATGGCAGCAAGAATCTCTTGATCTTGTACTCCAATCCCCTTGCATTAAAGGCCAACATTCCCATTGCCTTCCTAATTGCTTGCTGGACCTGCATGTTTACTTAATGCGTTTTGTGCACAAGGATACCCAAATCCCTCTGAACACCAATATTAATAGTTTCTTGCTTTAAAAAAAATTCTGTTTTTTCCGTTCTTCCTACCTCACATTTTCCCACATTATATTCCACCTTCCATCTTTTTCCCATTCACTTAACCTATCTATATCCATTCACAGACTCTTTGGGCCAAATATTCATGGTTCCAATTGGGACCAGAATGGAGACGGAGCCAGGGAAAAATGGCAGCTGGCACCTGGATCCAGAAGTCCTGCTTCCATTCCAAGCGCCAGCTATTTTCACCAGCACTGGAAAGGGGGTGGCTGTCTGCTGCTTAAAGTTGTCAGTTCAGATGCCCCATGATTTTTATGGAGTGGGGGCCATGATCAGGAAGGTCTCCTGATTTATATCTGATCAATGAGGTCGTGATCTGTGACCTGGAGGCAGGAAAAATGTTTCCTGCTTGACAGTTCTCCAGGAAATGCTGCAATCCTGGTCTATCGATGTCACCCATAGTCAGAGCTGGCAGAGCTTTGGATGCAAAAGGTAACAAAGCATTGCCAGGCTGCCTTCACAGTTTTATGATCTCTTCAAAGGGCGATGGTTCTTTTAAGTGGTTTTTAAATTGTGTGATTATTTTGAGAGACTCATGACCCTCCAGGAGGGAGTTTATTTTTTCCCAATAGCTTATTCAGCTGTTTATTTTTATTTTTACAGATCTTCGAAGTGGTTGCAGTGTGTTATTATAAGGCCAAAAGTGAACACTGGGTGAGGGGGGTGGGGGAGGGTGGGTATGGGGAGTGTGGTTGAGGGGGGATGGGGAGCATCATGGAACTGATCTGCATTGCCTAATTCATTGTTTCGAGCTGTCGATGTTCTCCTCCACGGAGACAGGCCTCAAAACGGGGCTGCATCGGCATCGACTTGCCTCCATCTCTGGGCCCGTTTCTGCCTCCTGCATGATGACAGGGTTGAGAAAATTCCTGACTCCCGACATATGATTCAACCACAAAAATCCAGACCTTTGTAACCTCCTCATAACTTACCTTCAGAACTAGCTTTGTAACATCAGGAAACTTGCAAACATTGCACCCAGCCCTTTCATCTAAATCATGTTAAAAACTGAGGGCGGAATTTTTCCAAATTTGCACTAAGTGTAGTAGTGTGCGGTTAAAATGACATTTTACCCGCCGGCCACAGTGATGGGTTTTCACACAGTATCGTCCCTAACCCTCCTCATTATTTATGTACTCCCGAAAAACACGCCGTTTCCATGGTGGGCGGGTTCTCATTCACCCACTCGCCATCACCCTGCCGCTGCATCACGCCGGGCGCCATGTTTAAAGTCCAGCTGCAAGTACACATCTCAGTGCTTCCAGCTCACCACTGATTCACGGAAGACATGGCCTTGAAACTGAAGAAGATTGCAGCCTCCAGGCTTTGTAGTTCCGCCAGGATCTCCTCTACCCCCGCATTGGCTGCAGGATGGGCAGCAACAGCACTAACCTGGCTTGGGAGGTGGTGGCAACTGTGGTCAGTGCCAACACCCTGCAAAAGAGGGCAGCCACCCAGTGCCGCAAAAAGATGCATTATCTCCTCCGTTCTGCCAGAGTAAGTCACTCATTTCGTCACTCAACTCACACACTCACAAACCTATCACACATCCACAGGGCCCGCACTCATTGCCGATTCAAGGGACATCACCATTCACTCTCTCACCCACATCATCATTTTCTTCACGGGACCACTCAACACCCACACAGGCTAGGCATACTTATCAGCTGGGCTGGCAGGCGACCTGCTTACACTCTCTCCATCTCTATCCATGCAGGTCAATCCCTTTCCCTCACCTCAACCTTCACCTTCTGAGTTTTGAATTTCAGACACCTGAGAACTGCTACCTGCCCAGTCACAGGAGCCCCAGGAGGAGAAAAGAGAGAAATACCACAGCACTAATGAAGAAGCCTCACCACTCGATCCGACACTTACAGTCATCTGCTCAGATATGGGCTTCATGCATGAAGGTTGGGTTGCAGCCACACCGAGGGGGAAAGGATGGTTTGTTTGCCTTGCCAGTGAGGTTGTAGATGTGTATTGCTGCAGAGGACTCACATGAAGACCTCAATGGGGCAGCATACCGCTGGGCATGCACACCCATATGCTGGGTGTATTGGCTGACCTACCACACAGCCTCCTGTCACTGTCAAGGAGCATGGGGGAGTTCAGCTCTTAAGTGGGTAGAGGGCACTGCATAAATCCTGTCCTCTCTGCAGCTTCTGCTCCATCCCTGCCATTGAGGTGTCAGTTGTGGCTCAGTTCATAGCACCCTCGCCTTTGAATCAGAGGGTTGTGGGTTCATACCCCACTCCTGGAAACCAAGAACTGTGATTGTACTCAAAAGAGTTGCAATCTGTGACTGTTGATAACTCGAAAGAGTACCCCTGCCATGCTGTTGACCCATACCTGTTGCAGCCATTGTGTGGACAGGTCACCTATTCCTCTGACATCCTTGTGAGGATATAGCAACACACACTGCCAAATCCAGGAACTCAACTCCAGAAACAGTCCACTGAATGACATATGTTCAAGCAATGGATCTTCATGGTCCTGATTAAGAAGTCCGCTGGTGAGGTCTGTGATGTTAGGAAAGAGCCACTTGTTATGATCCCAGCTGATGTTATACAGGTCCCAGTTAAATCCTAGGGTAGAACGGGGCTTGATAGATCCTAACTTGTATTTTTTTTAGAAATGTGGAGAGTGGCTACTGACCAAAGTCACAGGAGACAGCTGATGAACTTTTAACAAAAGAATAAAACATGTACTAAACAAGAAAAGATGAACTATATTACAATGCTCCTTCACGCACAACTAAACATTTACAAATATATACAAATTCATAAGGATGACACAAGTTAGAAAAGCTATCTTATACTCTCATGTTCAATGTAGGTACACAGTCCATGTAAACCAATAGGCGACATGGTCAGGCACACCACACTCTGAAACCAAGTGACAGATGCCACCCCAAACAGATGCTATGGACCCTTCATCAATTCCCCCCAGACTCTTGTCACACTGTGAGCCAACTGGTCTCACTGAACTCCACCTTCACATGAGGGTTTCAAATCTCCACTCTCAGAACTACTTTGGAATCTTCTCCTAAACGATGCTTTCTCTCAGATGCCTTCCACAAGGGGCCACCTCCAGATTTTCGAACTCTCCTTCTGATATTCGTCTCCCCTGGATCGCCAATCGCATTCAAGCTTCCTTCCACACACTCTCAGTTTCAGCCGTGCCAACAGAACACCACTGCTTCACGTGGCCATAGTAAAGAGTTACAAACCTCTGGCTGTCTCCTTGGATCTTCTGACTTCTCGCAAGCCTATTTTGCTTTAAGTCTGCATCTTGCAGCTTTCTCCCTTTAAGCTTGGAGCCTTCCTCTCTACTCCTTGCTTTCAGTTACACTGAACAGGATCTTTTCTAGGTTCCTGTCTTTGTCCTTTGACGTAACTGAAAGGGCTTCTTGGCCTTTCTCTTTTTCCTTTAGGACCTGCTCCCTGCAGTTTTTTCTCCCTGTAGATTGCTGACAACTTGGTATCTCCCTTGAGATCCAGAACTCACTTGACATTCACTGTTGCTTTAATTTTAGAGCAACTCATCTAAAATTCTTAGACATTTTCCTCAGCAGTCTGCTAGTATGCCAGCTAAAGAGGCTTAACTGCTCCCCTCACCTTGGAGAATGATGACCAACTGAACTCAA
Source organism: Cetorhinus maximus (assembly GCF_964194155.1). Classification (NCBI taxonomy): domain Eukaryota; kingdom Metazoa; phylum Chordata; class Chondrichthyes; order Lamniformes; family Cetorhinidae; genus Cetorhinus; species Cetorhinus maximus. The sequence continues at coordinate 50,407 of NW_027597624.1, forward strand.
ACTCCTTTCAGTTTCTCTGTCTGTGTGGGGCCCATCTCTTTGGACCCCTGTTGCTAAGTAACAGCACAGTTTTTTTCTCCCTTGTTTGTTTTATCTTCCCTTCCAGAGCCCTAAAATCTTATTAGAATGAAGGCAATTTTTAAAGTGAAACTAAAACTCAAGTTTCCCCTTTTCTTAACACACCAATACAGAAACACATATTAAACTTCACTCTTACCCACAAACACAAATATAACTTACTTAAATTGGCTAGTTCCTAACATACTTCACATGCATTACACAGGGGTTGTCCATGTTGGCATCCTTCTCAAGAGGGTGGGTCATTCTGGAAGCAGCCGGGGTGCAGCACGCACCTCCCTCCAGGAGGGTGCAAAGCTTATGTAGCACCATGCCCAGAGGCACTACCTCAACCAAATTCACACCCAATAGCATTTTCAAGGAGCTGTGACAGGCACAATGGGCTGAATGGCCTACTTTCAGCTCCATGGCCTGAATTTTACCATGGGCTTTGGGACCCTGTTGTTGGGACAAAGAGCATGTCCTGAGCATGCACTTGGCGACAGCAGGCTTGGCTCAGTGATTTTCATCAGAGGCGACCTCCGAAATGGCCTCTTGTGGGAGCAGTGTCCGAGTAAATACATCGGACAGGCTCCTGATGCCCCAGGAGGGGTGGTCAGTGCTGAGGCAGGCAGGAGTCCTTGGGACCTTGAAGGTAAGTAAATTAAAAATTAAAAATGCATGGGAACAAGTGTCAGACTGGAAATTCCTTTGGGGGGGGATCAATGGAGCTGCAGGTAGCTGCCTTTTGTGCCCGTGGCCCCCTCTGTGGGCCATGGAGTGGGGTGTCCAGCTCCGGTGACCCCCCATGAGCTGCCACAGGGAGACTGGCTCCCTGAAGTTGGTGGTCTCCCCATGAGGCAGGGGCCTACCGTTCTGCTGTCGGTAAAATGCTGTCATCCCGATAAAATGGCCCTTAGTTGGGCCTTTAATTGTGTAAATCAGCTTCTCACTACCCAACCAATACTGGAAAACCTCCCCGGCAGTGGGACTGCATCAGGGAGCTGTTCTGTTGCAGCTCCCTGATATTTTACCGGCTTCCCAGTATGTCAGCTGGGGGCCAGTAAAACTCTGCCCTCTGAATCTGGCACTGTAGCTTAAATTATTTCACAACCCATTCTCCTTTAAAGCATGGTGCCACTGAGTTTGGGGATTGCTAATTTGACCCAATGCAGTACATTTGTTTCATATGTGGGCTTCCCAGAAATTGACTGGCATGACTGAAACTGGAAGCCTGTCGGACACTGCAGTGTGGCTTGAAGAGCAGCAGTGAGTGGCAATGTGCGGGATGCTGGGACTCAGCATTTACCTGCCCTTAGAATGATTAAGTACTTTTTAAAATATTGCACCAAGCCACCCAGGATGAATGGGCAAGGGGTAACACGTGAGATTTGAAATAGGTTCCAAACAAAGAAATAACACTGGGCGAGGCAGAGGTGGATGGAAGCTGTTGCTTCAGAGCGGCAGCAGCAGAGAGAGGGTGATACCCTGAGAGACCAGGAAGAACATCAGAATCAATCTTCCATGAGGAGCTCTCTTCAGATGCTAATGTAATTTCCAGTATTTCCCAATTTGTTTCAGACTGCCAGCGTTCTGAGTTTTTCTTTGATTCCTGGTAAATGATGGAGAAATGATGCGGAATGACCAGATCGGATACAAGTAAATATTGTAGGATGTATTTTGATTAAAGATAAAGAAATATTCCCTTTTTTTAATAATTGAAATTCTTTAAATTTTCTGAGTTGAATGTTTTGTGGCATGTGATGTCATGTGAGAAATGTCAGCATTTAACTTTATCTCTCGTGACTTTTCCAGGCCCTGGTTGTGATGCATCATCTGTGTGTCCACGTCTGTGGAACTTTAACCCAGGATGAGTCATTGTTTTTAGTACAGGAAAGAGAGCATTTCCCACTTTGGCTAATGCAAACTTGCTGACTCCAATGTGATCTTTATGTAATTAAATTCATTCGGGTGTTTGATTGCTGGGTTATGGAAAGTTACTTTCACACCTGGGCATAAGCTGAAAATGTTTGATTTTTCTATTTATTATTGTACATAATTCCTGTATTGAATCTTCCATTTGAGATTCAAGGAGGCAAACTTTTTCTCAATTTTCTCCCTTCTCCTGAAAGTGGGTTTGAGTTCCAGGAACACTGACACACTGTCATTGAAATATAATAATTTTCATAATATTATTGTGGTTTATTGTAAAGGTAGGTTAATAATGGGGTTTGGATTAGTTTCTCTGTTTGAATGTGTGTGTGAGGGATTTAATTGAATTAGAGACAGCTGGCCTGGAGTTTTGAGTTATCAAAAAGGAAGCTACATTTGAAATGCTAAATACGTAAACATGGCTGAAGTTTTAGAATGTGTGGTGTGAGGAACATTTCCACATTTAGATAAACCAGAGTAGTTTGAATTTCAAAGAGATCATGAGATGTTACACCTAGTCATCCGAAGCTAAGTCAAATAGTGTGTTTATTTTTCCCAAAGGTTGCTGATAATATGAATACTGTGGAACCTTTATATTATGGAAAAAGTGAAGTTGCAAAAACATATTGGAACAATGGATCTGCATTAAAAAGGGAGAAACATGTATAAAGGAAATGAGATTATGTGTAAGGAAGAAAGCATTCTAAGATCTAACATAGAGGCCTCCAGCCGCTATGCCTCAAGTTGCTGTCTACAGGAACTGTAGCTGAGAAAATTAATTTTGAATATCATGTCCAGGGTATTGTATCCTTTGCCTGGGTCTGTTGAAATCTATTTTGTTCTACGGAGGTGTGACTGGGATCTAGATTATTTAGGAGATTTAGGAGTTATTATCGAAGTAATTTGTAGACATAATAAAATGTTTAAAATCTTTTCTTTAATTAATAAATGTTTAATTTAATTTTGTAAAAAACCTCTACGTCTTGGTGGACTCATTACTACTGAATTCAAGGCAAGCATCTCTAAACAGTCGTGGCAGCTGTTTCAAGTTTCCCTCTGGGGCTTGAGCAGCTCAATATTTACCATCTACTGTGCCATAACAAAATAATAGCTGCTCATGACATAGGATGAATAAATTCACAAGTGAGACACTTTGGAAAACTAACCAGTGAAGACAGAAGGCCTTATTAGTGTAGATATTTACTGTGATTTTTATGCATTCTATTTCTAGCACAATTTTTCAGCTGGACAGAATAATTTTTGTTGTTGTTGTCTGCATATTCTCACACTCTTTTCTTCCTTAGAAAATGGTATTTAAATGAAGGCATGCTATTAACAATTGCTTTGAGATGCCTTGTCATGGTACCATATCTGTGAAGACATGATCATTGAGATCATAACAATAAGGATTAATTGTTGCCAATTGTAGATTCTCTGGCTGCGAAGTTTGGTTGCCTGGCAGCTGTATTTGTGCTGCTACGAGTGTCATTTTAGATCAAAATGGTGTCCACACCGTGCACTCTCACTTCTGGTGCTGACTGTGCCAGACACCATTTTGATAAAGATGTTAGTGCAGGAGCAAACAGAAATGTCCAGAGTAGGCAGATAGTGATGTCAGTCAGTGTGTCATGGCGATTTGATGCTAACAGTGCCATTTTCGATCGAAGCGTTCCAACTAACACCCTCTCTTAACCTCATGCAACTGAGCATGCATTCAGCAACAGGAAGAACAGCACCACACCAGCACTATTTAGAGTGATCATCAACTACTTTCAGGCTAGTTGCTAGCTGTTTCCTCTACTGGCCGATGCCGATTTAGCAGAAGTGTTTGGTAGTTTGTATCATCATTAAAAGTTGGTGAAGTCACTTGGGAGTCGTTTGGCACTCTTCACGGGACGTGCTAGGCCAGCATTTTTATTGCCAATCACTAATTGCCCTTGAGAAGGTTGTGGTGAGCTGCCATCTAGAACCGTTGCAGTCCATGTGGTGTAGGTACACCCACAGTGCTGCTTGGGAAGGAGTTCCAGGATTTTGACCCAGCGACAGTGAAGGAACAGTGATATATTTCCAAGTCAGGATGGTGTGTGGCTTGGAGGGGAACTTGTAGGTGGTGGTGTTCCCATGCATCTGCTGCCCCGGTACTTCTAGATGGTAGAGGCCATGGGAGTGGAACATGCTGTCAATGGAGGACTAGGTCTGACTTCAAGGGTTCTACTCAGACCAATTGCTGCCACACATGGGTGCAGTTATTTCTACTTCCCTTGGCCTGAAGTTGCAAGGCAGGATGAGAACTGCATTGCCAGTGGCTGTGAAGGGATTGTGGCCATGAACTTTTATACACTGTCTCCTTCCTTGCTGGAGCAGGCGATATTTGTAATATCTCCAAGCTTTCCATCCACTGTTGCACAAAATAAGTCAATACTCTGAATGCAGAGAGCTGGCTACATTTCATTCTCTCTTGCCACAGGACAGCAGGTGGAGTGAGCAAGGAACTTTGTGAGGATTGCAGACTTCCTCATGCCACAGGTTGCCAGTGGCTGTACACACATCATTTTGTGGACAGTGTATGTAAATTCAGAAATACACTGTAACTGGAAGGGATTGTGCTCCCTCAGTTTCTAGCTAATGTATGACCATACTCAGTGAATCATGCAGGTCAATGCCAAGTATCCTGGCACCAGGCATGATGCTTTCATTCTGCAGCAATCTGTTGCACTAGCTGCATTAGAGTCAACAAGATAAATCAGAGGGTGGCTACTCAGCAACAAGGGCTATCTGCTGATTACTGACTCATGACTTCAGTGCACATCTGCGCACAAATGGGCAATGAGCATATAACAGAAGGCCTTGCTGGCGCACAAAATGTTATTTAGCAGATCATTGGGGTGTGTAAGCAACACTTCCAATGCCTGGACTGCTCTGGAGAAGACCCGCAGTATTCCCCAACTTGTGTCTGCATGATCCTGCACAACCTTGCCATTATGAGGGTATAGCACCTGCCACCAGGTATACGGCGAGCAGCTGGGGAGGAGGAGGAAGGGGAAGTGGAGAAGCAGCAAGAGGAGGAAGAAGAGAGGAGGCAACCAACACATACCCCTCTGGCTGGGCAGTCTGTGATCAATTCATCGAACTGTGGTACCTGTAACTGTAACTGCAATTCCCCATTCATCAGCAGTCTCACACCTTACTATCCTTACCATCTCACAGCATCCTTTCGGCCACAGTGCTGAAATAAAAGTCACCACAAAACATTCCAAACCAACTTCTATCAATCAAAATATTAAATCTTCCTTACAAAAGTCAACTAATCACCGTTGTGCATTCCCTTAGTGCCTGTCTTCCATGTAACTTTGCCTGTCCTTGTGCTCCTACGTAACACTACCTCAATGCCTGCAGAAGGTGATTGGAATGCTGCTGACTTTCAGTGGGGGAAACCACTGATAATCTTGGAGGACAACCGTGAGCGGCCCTGGGCCTTGAAATCCTGGCTTGGAGCTGCACTATCGTGGAAAAGTGCACCATGGTTGCATCCAAATGTGTACTAATGGATTTGGCCACTATGTTCTCATTGGAAAGGATGAGAGGTAACTCTGCACAAAGCCCTTTGCCAAGTTGGAGCCGGGCTCCTCCATGCTCCTTTACATTGACAGCAGGCGTACTGACAGGTTTCCCAATGCATCAAGCATTTTGGTGTACGTACCCATCAGCATTTTTCTATAGTCCACCCACCAAAGTTTTCATCTGAATCCTCTGCAGAAGAATTAATGTGTGACCTCACCTTCTGGGGAATGAACACCTGTGCTACCCTTGTCCACTCTCCTGGTTGCAGACTACTTGTGATGTCACACTACATTCAGATCTCTCTTCTAAAGTACCCTCTAAAGTATGCACAATGTCCATGTGTGAGCTGGTGACTGCAAGCATGACAACGGATGACAATCCCTATTCTTCATCATCACTGTCTTCCTGCTCTTCCACCTTCTGTTTTTCCACCACAGACTAGCCATGTTGCTGTTCTTGGGTATCAAAAAGAAGAAAGGCACAAGGACAGAGTTGTGGTGAAGGAAGGGTCGGGTAAATAAGAGTTGCTTTCTTACACCATGAGCAGCTTGTAAATCAGGAGAGGTTGTGAGATGAGGCTGAGGTTGGATGGGAAAATGAGGATTAGATATAAGGATACCATCATCTGCAGTGGTTTCAGCCCTGCTGCTGACCGTGGCCTCGGTTATTCTTGCTCCAATAATGGCCACCACCGTCTCCTCCATAGGTGCAAGGACATGCAGGCATGTCTATCCCCCTCCAGATAGCTGCTGTTGCATCCTGTTATGCCCCTCCTTGTCCGGGAAGAGAGATGGATGTGTGTCAGTGAGTGGGACACAGTGGCCAGGCTATTTAGGTTGGCGAATAGGGGGCGGGGCCCACTCGCCGACATGTAAAATGACGGAATTCCTGACGTCACCCCACATCATTTCAATTTTCAGGTCGGTGGGGGCTCAGCTGAATCAGCTGTGCACCCGCTGACCTGTCAATGGCCAATTGAGTCCATTTAAAAAGTAATTGAAGTAGTTAAAGGACCTGCCTGTCCAACCTTAAGGTTGGCGGGCAGACCGGGAGTCCTGGCGGGCTTCAGAAAAAGCATGAAACCTCATCCATGGGCAGGATGAGGATTCATGTAGGTTATTAAAAATTTAATAAAAGTTTGATTAAAAGTGAGGGACATGTCCTAAGTGAGGGGACATGTCAGGGAAATTTTATTTTTTCCCCTTCACCATTTTTACATTTGACGCCGATCTCCCTGAGGCAGCACTTAGCCTTAGCGAAAGAGCACACTCTCGGCTGAGGGATTCCCCCCCACCGCCTGCACAGGGAGCGCACAGTGCTTCCGGGTGGATGTCACGCTGAGCAGGCCTTAATTGGCCCGCCCACGTAAAATGGTGGCGCGCCCCTGATTGGGGGCGCCAATTGGAGGCGTGCCTCCTCCTGCACTTCCCCCCCGATGGGGGGATAAATTCTTCCCAATATGTTTGGCTGTCAGAGTTGACTAGCTGGCTGTGTGTGTAAGCTGTAAAATGTGGATGTGAGGCTTGCCGCTGCGTTAAGTGTGAGGTGTGGTATAGCATATGAATGTTAAGTATTAATCATGAATGATAGAGATCGATGTTAAATGAGCGATACAGGTGCTGCATTGAACAGTGTCTGAGGCTAGTGGTACAGTGGTGGGATGTGGCAATTAAAGTCATATTCACTGACCTTGGCGACTTGCGTGAGCTTATCAAACTTCTTGCAGCATTGCATCTAGGCCCTTGGACTACACTCATAAGCCCCACAGCTTTCTGCTCCCATTGCCTTCTGAGAGTTTGCCTGCAGGGCCTCCCAGGCCCCTACAGGTAAATGGCATTTATTCTTCTCGACACTTCCTCAACCAAGGCCAACAAAGCAGTGTCAGAAAATCTTACAGCTCATTCTCTGCCACATTGTGCCATCATTCTGTGTTCTTCTTACTTGTATGCTCCAATGCAACCAGTTCCACACCTGCTCCAGCCAGAATGCACTTAATCTTTAAAAAGTGCAGGCTGGCTTTAAGTGGTGCTAGCCTTGCACAATTCTGTGCCCCCTCCAGCATGCAACCACTCAGCAACACTATCTGCACGCAGAAATCATTTGAATGAGCAGGCAGCATGAAGTTTGCCCGCGACCTGCCTCAGAACCAATGGACGAGGGTCAATTGCACATCGTGATCCCTGTTTCGTTTTCAGGCTTCCTCAAATTTTACAGCCTCCATTTCTAAATAACTGTAGAGAATAGGCAGTGGCTGACATCTTTGTAATTTATCTTGAGCTTCAGTTGACATCTGTAAACCACTGAAATTTTCCTCTTGTGGTTTATAACTTTATCTGAGCGCTTCAGTTAAACAATGACTTTTATTCACATTGAAACACTCCAAATTCCTCATGAGCTGTGAGGGGTGCTATCACTGCCAGGACAAGCAGATAAACTACAGCGGCTTTCCTTCTAACATCTAACACACTAGTTACATATCTTCTGAACAGTAAAGCTGCTGAAATAACAACAACCACTTGTGTTTATGTCGCACCTTTGACGTAGTAAAATTTCCTTGATCACAGGAGTGTTATCAAACAAATTTTGAATCTGAGCCAGGTAAGGAGATAGAGCAGGTGATCAAAAGGTGGTAAAAGGGATAGGTTTTAAGGAGCACCTTAAAGGAGGAAAGAGAGGTAGAGAGGCTTAGGGAAGGAATTCCAGAGTTTAGGGCCTCAGCAGCTGAAGACATAGCCGCCAATGATGAAGTAATTAAAATTGGGAATGTGCAAATCTCTGAGGAACTAGAAGATGGAGAAAGAAGAAGTTGTGAGATATGATTTTCTCCCAAATGGTTTGATGTAAGAACTACAAGCAATGAACAGTTTATAACTCGCATCCCACAGTACAATCTGTTTAAATCATCTTGAACGCTAATTTGGTAAAGAATTAAGGTAAGAAAATAAAGTAAAGATTCTATCTAATTGGTTTGCTGTTCTACATTTATTTGTGGTTTTGTTCCAGTGCAGTTGGAGGCAATATGGGCGCTCAGTTGTTTTCTGTGCGGTGTGGTTACTGCAAGCTTCCTCTCGGTTTCCAGAGATAAAATATTTCCAGTCGTTAGAATGTGATGTGACAGCTTTGTGAAATCTGAGTATTGAAAATGAAAGAATAGTCCAGGGAGATACTTCTTAATCAAAGTGCACTCCCCCATATCTCCATTGTTTTGCTTAAAAAATTCCAAAAATTGTCAAGTCGTTACCTCAAGCACTGACCCATTGGGGTCCATTTTGGTTTGGAGCATAGATCAAGTTCAGAATGCAGGGGATCATGGGTTAGTTCAGGTGAAGTGCTCTTCAATGCTGGAGAGCCCTGACTGTAGGTAGCTGTTCGGAGCTGTCACCACTTCCTTCCCAATCTCCTGTGTCATTCGTTTTTTTTCTCCCTCATGTGAAAGATCATTTACCAATGGTGGCTCCAACTGTTGTGCGTGTTCTGTTATGGGCAGTTTTGCAGGAAGCATATTAGACCAGTCCAGGCAGTGGAACCATTTCTTAAGGATTCCAATGGTCTGCTTGATGAAGGCTCTTGGGGGACTGTGGATCTGAGTGTGGCACCGTTTGTGCATAGGTTCCTGAGAGGATTTATAAGCCATGTGTGCAGGAGGTAGCTGGGGCAAAGGGTGGCAAGGGGCAGTGGGTAGGATTGGCACATGATTAAACATCGTGATGGATGCCAAGATAAAGGACATTGATGTGCTTACTGGTCATCATGCACCAGTTCCTCATTGATGTAATGGAAACCCTTATAATTCATGTCAGGAGTGCAAACACACCAGCTCATGCCATTTTACTGCAAGCGACCTAATTTCAAAGTAAAATTGAACATCACATGTGATCTTGTGAGAAGGCTCTAACTTGGCTCCGTAATCTTGGAATTTTTCACAGGGATTACTTACAGGTTATCTGTCATTCCTTGCATGCGTCCAGACTCTGGGAACCGGCTGCAGAGGAAGTGGGGCCTACTGAAGCACATTACTTTTCCAAGTCTGGATCCTGAAGCCTGGAGTTGCCTTTCTGCCTGGTGCTGGGTCCAAGCTCTGCCGAACCCCCACTTCCTCTCCACGCTGCCTCCTACAGGCTCCAGTTTGGAATGGTGGGGGCAATTCAGGCAGCCCTGCATCAGTATTAGGACTCGACGATGGGGTATGGGCTGCAAACTGGCCTCTGGTTCCATGCTGGTATTTCTCAAACTGCACCTTTGACACCTCCCCAATATTGCAGTCTGCTGGCAGCTGATCAGTAAGCATGCACTGATGGTGAACAAGTACATTGATAAGTTTCATACAATTACATTTACAACTGATGCACCAATCAATAACACACAGATAAATACATTTATAAGCTACATGCACAGATAAAATCAAATACTTATAATCTAATAAAAAGATATATACAAATGCATTTATAAATGCATTATATGCACAGTTATATGTACATTGATAGCTAATATGTAAGCTCTCTCAAAAACTTACAACCCAATTTATTTATCCATAAAGGAGATACATTGATCTAGCTAACAGACTGATACACATACATTGACTAATGGGACGATGACCCCTCTCCTCTCCCTGCCTGATATCCAGCAGCTGTGAGGACCAAGTCACAGGGCTTTTTGCTGCAGACCCCTTGGACTCTGAGAAGAGAATGTGGCATTTGCCTCTTGCCCTCAGGTGTGGCCATGATCATACCCAAATAACAGGAAGGTTTTATAAAAGTTTTAAATGCATTTTCAGAAGCATTACTATAGTTTTCGTAAAGAGCATTTACCTGTTAGAAATTAAGTAAACCACTACTGATGTTTATTAGCCAAATGACAATCTTTATGTCAGCAACAAATTTTGTGGAATAAAAGGATAGTAGCAACATGAATATAAAATTGGTTGATTGATAGGAAACAGGGAATAATGGTGGATGGTTGGTTTTCAGACTGGCGTTCCCCAGAGGTCGGTGTTAGGACTCTTGCTCTTCTTGATATATATTATTGACCTCGGCTTTGGCATACAGAGCACAGTTTCAAAATTTGCGGATGACACAAGACTTCGATGTATATTGAACTGTGTGGAGGATAGTATTAAACTTCAAAAGGACATAGACAGGCTAGTGGAATGAGCAGACAACTGGCAGATGAAATTTAATGCAGAGAAGTGTGAAGTGATTATTTTGGTAGGAAGAACAGTAGAAAATAAATGGTACAATGCTAAAGGTGCTGAAGGTGCAGATGGACCTGTGCACAAATCATTGAAGGTAGCAGGATAGGTTGAAAAAGCAGTTACTAAAGCATGTGGGATCCTGGGCTTTATGAATAGGGACATAGAGTACAAAAGCAAGGAAGTTGTGATAAACCTATATAAAACATCAGTTTGACCTCATCTGGAGCATTGCATCCAAGTCTGGGCACCACACTTTAGGAAAGATGTGAAGCCATTAGAGACAGTGTAGAAAAGGTTCATGAAAATGGTTCTAGGGATGAGGAACTTTGGTTACATAGATAGATTGGAGAAGCTGGGACTGTTTTCCTTGGAGAAGAGAAGGTTGAGAGGAGATTTGATAGAGGTGTTCAAAATCATGAGGGGTCTGGACAGAGTAGATGTTCCCATTGCTGGAAGGATCGAGAACCAGAGGGCACAGATTTAAGGTGATCGGTAAAAAGCAATGACGACATGCGGAGAAATTTTTTTATGCAGCGAGTGGTTGGGATCTAGAATGCACTGCCTGAGAGTATGGTGGAGGCAGGGTCAATCATGACATTCAAAGAGAATTAGATCATTATCTGAAAAGAAAATAATTCAGGGCTAGGAGAAAAAGAAGGGGAGTGGCATTAGATGAGTTGCTCTTGCAGAAACTCAGCAAGGACACAGTGGGTCAAGTTTTGTGCTGTACCTATTCAAAGATTCTGTGTTTGAAAACAATAGCTACTCGTGATGTTTATGACAAATTTCTTGATCTTTAAAGAGTGAGGTTAGCGTTGGACTGGTCTGGGGTAGCTGCAGAGCAATATGAAGCCAATCGATGAAGTCCTGGATTTGGGGGAAGCCTTCAAACTGAGCAAACCCCAAAAGTCTATCCTGATGTTTTTTGATGCCCTTTAACAAAGTGATGAATGTCTTTTTTTTTAGCAAATATAGCATCAATTGATGCAAGCATGATCTGCAGAAGGGCTGATGTTGTTGATAATCCCTTGGTGTAGCCGAGAGAGGATATAAACAAAGATGAGAGCCGCAGTGGCCTTGACCACAGCACGCTGTGCCCAAACCTGTGGCAGTTGATTATAGATCTTATTGCTGGATGTGTCTCAACTCTGCGACAGCCTCCCTCATTCAGTCAAGGGCAACCTCCTTGTGCACTGCTCTTTAAAGACATGTTTGTATTTTCCATGGCCAGAATCTTTGACTTGGTGAGTGGTGGGCGGGCCCCGCTCACTGATGCGTAAAATGACGCGCGGTGACGTCAGGCTTGCGTCCCGACGTGACTATGTGTCACTTAGACTTTTAGTTCAGTGGGCGCAGAGCGCAGTCAGCTGCGTGCCTGCCGAACTGTCAAAGCCCTATTAAGACCATTTAAATTCCAATTAAAATAATTAGCTGAGCTGTCCGTCCAACCTTAAGGTTGGGGGGCAGGCGAAAAGCCCAGGCGGCCTTCGCATTTATCATGAAACCTCATCCACGGGCGGGATGAGGTTTCACGAAGGTTTAATAAAATTTTTAAATAAAATTCATAGACATGTCCCAGGTCATGCGACACTGTCACATAAGGGGACATGACTTAAAAAAAATTTTCTCCCTTTATTAAAATTTAAAAAAATCAAACTAATCTCCCTGAGGCAGCTCCATGACTTAGGAAGATCTCTGCGCTCTTTCACAGTTCTCGACGTTTTCCATTAAAATACATGAAACATTTTATTAATTTACACAGGTTAATATATATATAGACATGGCTTCAAATTACTACTATCAAAACTTTTAACAAATTCCCAAACTAATCTCCATTAAGGCAACAGCAACCCATAGACTTAACCAGGCACCAGGCAAAGCATTTTCATCTTACAAATTCAAAATGAGGTTCTTTTCACTTGGTTCCGATGGAGCTTGTGGGAGGCTTGCAGCTGCCTTTTGATCTCACATTGCCTCTGCTCTGCACACCTGAAAACCACTGCAGTTATACCTACCACCGGTGATTGAATTCAAATTCTCATTGTCTCACCAGCCTCTTTAAACTTCACCTTTTAACAATGAAACCCCATTCATTGTAACAATTTTATTAGTAATATAAATATATTGCTTGGTGGCTCCTAGATAGGTGTCAAGTTTTCACCCTACTTCTTGAATGCTCTGTTCAAAAAATGCAAATGCATGCTATCTCTCTTACATATCAAAACTTGTACCCATCAAAGCACCCAGATTAACTGGCTTTAATCCAATTAAGACACACCTGCAGACTAAACCTCTATTTTAAAAGAAAAATATTTTCTAAAATATTATATACAGTAATAGCTTCATGACATCCCCCTCCTTATCGAAAAATGAACCGCCATAATTCTAAAAGACAGCTTCATTTTAATAACCCATCTCACACCATCTCCAATACTTATTACACTGTTACATTACCAGATGCATGCATTAACATAATATAAATACACAAATCCTTGGTATCAATAGAAATCACTCCAGTTCAATGTCCAGTTCTTTTTTAAAATGACCCATTTTCCTTTAAGCTTCAAACTCTTGATAATGCATCTGCGAACAGATTTGCTCTTCCAGCAAAATGTATAATTGTAGATTAAATGGTTGTAATAATAGACTCCATCTGAAAAGCCCTGTACTTTTGTCTTGAAATTTGTCCAAAAACTTCAAAGGATTATGGTCTGTATGTACAATTGTTTCTGATGAATTGTTTGCATAATAAATTTCTAACTGCTGCAATCTAACAACAAACTCAAAGGGGAGAATTTTCTCCCCGTCGTGCAGGCTGGGCGGGAGCGGGCGCGGTCGGGTGCGCAGCTGATCGCTGTCCACGATCGGCTGTGTGCCGCCATTTTACGTGGGTGGGCCAATTAAGGGCCACCTAGCGTGACACACACCTGGAAGCGCTCAGCGCTCCCTGTGCGTGCGGGAGGAGGAAGGAGAGTCGGGGCCTGAAATCTCTCTGAGGCACGGAGCTGCCTTAGGGAGTTTAATTTCATTGTGAAAAACTGAAAAAAAGATTTTTAAAAATTATTTGGACATGTCCCCTCATGTGACAGTGTGACATGAGCTGGGACATGTCTATGGATTTTCACTCCACCCTGTTCTCTAGCCCACATGCCTGTCCTTGGCTTGCTGCATTGTTCCAGTGAAGCCCAACGCAAACTGGAGGAACAGCACCTCATCTTCCGACTCGGCACTTTACAGCCTTCCGGGCTGAATATTGAATTCAACAACTTTAGATCTTAAACTCCCCCTCCCCCCATCCCCAACCCGTTTCTTCCCCCTCCCCTTTTTCTTCAATAATTTATATAGATTCTTCTGTTCCCACCTATTTCCATTATTTTTAAATCTAAAACTAAAACTTTGTTAGTCTTTCCACCCCACCCCCACTAGAGCTGTACCTTGAGTATCCTGCCATCCATTCTTAATTAGCACTTTTCTAAGATAATATCACCACCTTCAACACCTCTTTGATCCTTTTGTCTGTGACATCTTTTGATTATTTGCTCCTATCACTGCTTGCTTATCCCTACAACCACCCCACCCTCAACTTCTCTCTCCCCCCGCCCCCCACCTTAGACCAGCTTATATTTCACCTCTCTCCTAACTGTACTTCAGTTCTGCCGAAGGGTCATGAGGACTCGAAAGGTCAACTGTTTTCTTCTCCACCGATGCTGCCAGACCTGCTGAGTTTTTCCAGGTAATTTTGTTTTTGTTTTGGATTTCCAGCATCCGCAGTAGCTTTTAGCTTTTTGTTTTTAACACTTAATCTTAGTTGTTTTCCAACTTAAGTCTCCAGTCTGACTCCCAGGACGCCCAATCTATTTTTTTTTAATTCCTTCATGTCCAGTCTAGCTCCCAGGACCTTGCTGGTGATTGCAAGCCCTGTGGGTGTACAAAGTTCAGCTGGTTTAACTGTTGATTTGCTGGTTTGCGCTGGCCTGCCTGTAGATTCTAATTTAAGTAATTCATTCCCTTATAATGAATTCTCCTTTACCATAAATTCTCACTTACTATCTTCCCCCTAACAGTCGCCCCTTTTGGTCCTTGGCCTAGCCCAAGGTAGCCGACCATAGTGGTCCTGTCCGTGCAAAGTTCCTCCTGCGGTGCGGGACAAGCAGTGCTGATCTCCGACCTTGTTGACGGTACTGACACACCCACGACCAGGATTGTAGATCTGTGGAGACATTAACATCAGCTCCCATTGTCCGGGTTACCGCTTGGTCAATTGTCATGTATCTTTAACTGTATGTAATGTTTCCATTTACTTCCCGTTCTCATATCTACAAGTGCCCATGTATCACCTGTCATAATTACCTCGTATGGTCCATGCCTGTTCGCTCTGGGCTCACCTTGACCATCACGTTATTCCCCACTTGGATGTGGGGGGGTTGCTCTTTGGATTTGCTGTTTCCACATCCTTAATCACCTGTCGATCTCTGACTTCCTTCCTTAACTCATGCACTTGCTTACTCATTTTCCTCACATAGTCTTGCACCCTTCCTTTTAGTAGTCCTACATCTCCCCCTCCTACTATGATTCCCTCGGGTAAGTGTATTGCTCTCCTTGTCATTATTTCAAATGGGGTGAACTCGGTGGTCCTGCTTGGGGTAGCCCTAAGTCGCATTAGAATATTGGGCTGTTCCCTGTCTCTTGAATTGCTTTTGTGATTGATGTTTTTTTTTAAAGTTTGGTTCATCCTTTCCACCATCCCCGAGCTCTGTGGCTGGTAGGGAATGTGGAATTTCTGTTTAAATTTAAATTTATACATTTCTTTAATGACTCTTCCTTGTGAAATGAGTTCCCTGATCTGAATCCATCTGGATAGGCCCCCTCCACTCCTTCCAGTCTACTTTCTCCTGCTGCTGTCCCATGTCAGACCTCAATTCCTTAAACTGCCTCCACAACTCTACAATGCACCTTCTTATCCTATTTTTCAATGGCTCAGTATCTTCATTTCCAGTGACGGTTCTCTCTAGGAGCCGCTTAACTCTGTCTGTCATCATGCTGTTAATCCTGTGGCCTTACTTTTTGTACCTCGCAGGCACATTAATACAATCAGTCATACATCTATTTAGCCTTTTTCCAGCTTTCCCTTTACCTGTATCCACCTTGTGGTAAATTGTTGTTAAGTATTATTTCTCCTGCCCTTTCAATTGCCTGAACTATAGGTTCCACATAGTATTACCTCTAAGTTTTTTTTCCCTGACCATGGTCATCCTAAGATTCCCTTGAGTTCAGTTTCTCTATTGTCTTGATCGTTTAAAATGTTTCCTTCCTCTTTAGGCCGCATTAACTATTCCATGTCAACGAGGATCTCTGTGTCTAGATATTTGCTTATCTCCCCCTGTGTGGTTCCAATGTCTCAGTTGATGGCCAGATTATCAGATTCACTTCCCTGAAAACAGTTTGTATATTGTGTCCTCTTTCCCTAACTCTTTCTCCTCATACCATTTTACACATGCAACAGCTACCATCTTATCTTGTTCAGGTTGCCTGGAGAGACTTTGAAGTCCAATAAAGTATTTTCATAACAGTTTTAAAACAGAAATGAGGCATTGACATGTTTTGCGTCCTTATCTTCTTCTCGAACAACATTTTATTCTCTCAAAAGTACCCCACTAGATGGTGTCTGACCCGTTTCTTTTAGAATTATCCCAGATTCATTAACTCAGCCAAAAATTAGATTTCTGCCAAACTTTGTCAAGGTCTCGAGCTTAGCTTCATATTTTGGAACAGACTTACAAATACAAAAGCTTGCAGCATTTGAATTTGTGCCAATTGTTGTCAAAAGCCCTTTAAAATGAAAATTCCCCTTTGAGAACTTTACCACGAACCAAACCTCAAAATTTTAAACTTTGTAAGAAATGTAATTTACACTATCAAAATTAAAACAACCTCTATTTCATGTGTAATGATTTGTATCCAGATTAAAAGTCCCATATGTTTATCGACAAATTCTTTATCTTTGGATAGCATCCTCGTTATTCAAAGTAACCTGTTAAATTACACTGCAATTTACATCTGAAGATTGTCCCAAATTCAAATGACAGTCCTGTTGGAATGCAGATTTCCTTTAATATTTAATTCATCTCTTCAAAAGAAACCCCATTTTATCCATTGGAACCACCTAGACCGTGTGTTTACATCTTTTGGTTTCCTTAGAATCCTTTTGAATTTCAGGTAATCTTTTTTTCCCTCAGAATTTTAGAATACCAACTCGTATGTATCAATCCCAATCAGCTTGGAAGCTGGTGATAATAGTCTGCCAGGGGGTGGTACAAAGGCTGGTTCATCTAACCCTGTTTTAGCTTTACAATACCTTCAAATTGCGATTTTTACCCGAAATCTCAACTCAAACCTTATACTCAAAATTTTAGAATGTTTGTGTATACTTTTCCTCCCATCTAATATGGGGCTTTCGATTCTAAAGTGCTGAACTACACACACAAATGACAATTTACGGAAGAAAACACATTAAAGCTCAAATACGAATGCTTCCATGCACACAAACAAACTCATATATAAAGGTATGTATTTGTGTTCCTATAAAATTGAATTTAAAGACTTAAAACTGTAACTCTAAATGAAACTGCAAGTAGAAGTGGGGGGAATAAAGGGATCTTGGAAGTTTCACCTATAGGGACAATCAAACTCGCTGAAGCTCACATTTCCTCTGCTTCTGCATGTCACTGCTCATTAACCCCCCTAGGGGCACCCCTGCCCCCTCTCTCTCTCTCTCTCTCTCTCTTCAGCACAAACAGCTCTTGTAACTTAGATCAATTCATTTTATTAAGTTACAGAAATTTCAGTTGGGGATCTTTCAGGCCCCAATTATCCTTCCACATTTTCTAGATTAATTTTTACTATTGTTCTGCTATGAATCTCGTGATGGAGTCCAGGGTTCCCCAATCAAGTTCCACAACATTTTCCTATTTTCCTGCCTCCTGTTTTGCTGACAGCATTCTGTTCTGTTTGTCTCTGCAGAATTAGTTCATGTGGCTCTGACAACTTAGATACTCGCGGTTTAATTAGGGGACTGTCCTCCCTACGTGGCTTCGGTTACGGTAATAATTCAAACCGGAATCCTCCATCATGGCTCCGCCTCCTGCTTCGGGTAGTGGTCTGGCCTCCCTGCGCGTCTTCAGCACTGCTAGCCCGCCAGCACGGCTCTTGCCTCCTACCCCGGCACCTCTTCTCCCTGTCCTGTCCTGAGTCCTCCTCCTCTTTGATACTCGGCTGGATTATTCTCGGGTAGACTTACTGCACGTGGTAAATAAAATATACTCACCCACTTCGCAGAGCCGTCCTGAGGATCCGATCAGAGTATCCTGCCGACTATGCCAAACTGTGGTGGTAGCTTTGACAAACGGACCACAGGAGGCTCAGGTACAGGTCACGATCGTTTATTCGAGCAATTGCAAGGAGAGAACCATCTCAATGCAGCTTGAGATAGCACTCTGCTAAATTACAAGTGTACAGCATATTTACACTTTACTGATCACGTACATCTCTGGCATCAGGTACATCCCACTTTTCACCCAGGCAGAGACCTTCCCTCCCATCTAAACTGGAACCATCTCTCCTTCCCTTATCTGATGAAGAGCACACTTAATCTTAGTTGATTTCCAACTTAAGTCTCCAGTCTGACTCCGAGGACACCCAATCTATCTTATTTTTAATTCCTTCATGTCCAGTCTAGCTCCCAGGACCTTGCTGGTGATTGCAAGCCCTGCGGGTGTACAAAGTTCAGCTGGTTTAACTGTTTAACTGTTGATTTACTGGTTTGCGCTGGTCTGCTTGTAGATTCTAATTTAAGTAAGTTGTTCCCTTATAATGAATTCTCCCTTACCTTAAATTCTCACTTACTTTCTTTCCCATAACACTATCTTGAATGTACTCGATGATTGAGCTTCCACAGTCCTCTGGGCTAGAGAATCCTAAAGATCCACCACGCTCTCAGTGAAGAAATTCCTCCTCACCTCAGTCTTAAATAGCCTTCCCCTTATTCTGAGACTGTGGGCTGATCATCCCAGATTTCCACTAAGCGGGGTAGCGAGCAGGAAAAAGAATGTCTTACCTGCTGGCTGCAATGGTGGCATTTCTCACGCCAAATCGCCTGCTTCCCACTTCATTAATGATGCAGCCACAGGAAACCTGCCCTTCTGCTAGTGGGCGGCCTCTGAATCACCCGTCACGTCGTGACCTCACTGTTTCCTCACTCTGGGTGTCATATCTAAATTTCTGCCGCCCACATAGTTCTCAATGCTTGCAGCCCTCGACTGCTCCAGTGAAGACATGGCCCTGAGAGACAAGAAGAGCTCAGTGACCCATCACTGGAAAGCCTTTCACAGGCCTGTTGTGATGTGCTTTGGCCGCAGGAGGTCCATCAATCCCTCCACTCCAGCTTGGAGGCAGTGGTGGTCAGTGCCAATGCTGCACAGAAGAGGTTGGCCATCCAGTGCAGAGAGGGCGTCCTCTCCTTCTTCTCCCTCCTCTCCCTTTTCTACTGCTTTTTCCTCTTGGCCCACAGCTCCTTCTTCGACCGCTTCTCCCCACCCCCTCTCCTCCACACCCCCTCCTCCACCCTCACCCCCCTCCCCACTCCACCTCTTCCCCTCTCCCCCACTCCTTCCCTCTTCCCTCTCCCGTCCACCCTCCCCCCTACCCCTCCCTCCCTTCCCTCACCCCCTCCCTCTCCCGGTCCATCCTCCCCTCCCTCCCCTCTCCCCTCCCTCTCCCGGTCCACCGTCCCCTGGTCCATCCTCCCCCTCCCTCCCCTCTCCCCTCCTCCTACCTCCCTCCCTCTGCCAGTTTGCCCTCCCCGTCCTGTCCTCCCCTCTACCTGCCCTTTCTTCCGCTCTCCCTGTCCCACCCTTCCTGCTCCCCTCTGCTCTCCTCCTCCCTGCCCCCCGCTCGCCCTTCCCCCCTGCCCCCCACTCACCCTTCTCCCCTGACCCCGCACCCCCAACTCCCCATTCCCACCTCCTCCCTCCTTCTCCCTCCCCCTTCCCCCTTCAACCTCTTACCCCATGCCATCCCTCCTGCCCCCTCCCCTCTTTCCCATCACCCCCTTCCCTTCCCCCATATCTTCTAACTCCACAAGGTCAGAAGTGGGGATGTTCGCAGATGATTGCACAATGCTCAGCACCATTCGTGACTCTGCCGATACTGAAGCAGTCCATACCCAAATGCAGCAAGACCTGGACATTATCCAGGCTTGGGCTGACGAGTGGCAAGTAGTATTTGTGTCACACACATGCCAGGCAATGACCATCTCCACTCAGAGAGAACCTAACCATTGTCCCTTGATGTTCAATAGCATGACCATCACTAAATCCTCCACTGTCAACATCCTCATAGTATCACAGCATTTTTACAGTGCAGAAGGAGGCCATTTGGCCCATCGAGTCTGCATTGGCTCTCTGAAATAGCATTCCACCTAGCCCCTCTGTCCTGCCTTCTGCCCGTAACCTTTCACAATTTCTCTCCTCAAGGAGCAATACAATTCTTTTTTGAATACCTCGATTGAACCTGCCTCCACCGCCCTTTCAGGAAGTTTGTTCCAGACTCCAACCACCCTCTGGATGAAAAAAGTTTCCTCACATCACATTTACTCCTTTTGCTAATTGTTTTGAGTCTGTGCCCTCGAGTTCTTGATGTTCTCTTGAGTGGGAACAGTTTCTCACTGTTTACCCTGTTCATACTCCTCAGGATCTTAAATACCTCTATCAAGTCTCCTCTCAGCCTTCTTTTCTCCAATGAAAACAGATACAATCTATCCTCATACAGTTATTCATCCCAGGAATCGTTATTGTGAATCCCCTCTCTACTCTCTCCAATGCCTTCATATCCTTCCTCAAATATGACACCCAGAACTGGACACACTACTCCAGATGAGGCCTAACTAGTGTCTTATACAAGTTCAACATGACTTCCTTAAACTTGTACTCAATGCCCCAATTAATAACGCCTAAGATACTATATGCTTCACTAACTGCTCTCTCAACATGCCCTGCCATCTTCAATGACCCATGTACATATATACCGAGGTCCCATTGTTCGTGCACCTCCTTTACAGTTTCTCCTTTTATTTTATTTTACTGTCTCACCATATTCTTCCTGTGAAAATGAATCATCTCTCACTTCTCTGCATTGAGCATCATCTGGCACTTGTCTGCCCAATCCAACGACATGTCAATGTCCTTTTGAAGTTCAAGACTATCCCCATCACAGTTTACAACATTTCCAATCTTTGTATCATCTGCAAATTTGTAAATCATGCCCTGCGCACCACAGTCTAGGTCATTAATATACATCAGAAAGAGCAAGGGTCCCAACACTGACCCCTGAGGAACTCCACTACCAACCTTCCTCCAATCTGGAAAAAACAACCATTTACCCCTGCTCTTTGTTTCCTGTCGCTCAGCCAATTTGTTATCCAATTTGTTATCTTCCTCTCCCCCTCCTTCTTTTCCCCTCTCCCTCTCCCCCTCCCTCCATCACTCTCTCTTGCCCCATCCCTTCTAACCCTCACCCCCTCCCTCCATCTTACTCCTCCCTCTCTCCCTTTTCCACCCTCGCGCTCCTCCTCCATCCTCTTCCCTCCCCTCACCCCATCCCTCTCTCCAAACCCCTCCCCCACACCCTCTCTCTCTCTCTCCCTGCCACCCTCACTCTCTCCCAAACCCTCCCTCTCCCCTGCACTCTCTCTCACTGCACTCTCTCTCCCTATACTCTCTCTGCCTTTAACTCTTTCTTCCCTTCATTCTCTCTCCCTTTTACCCTAGCTCCCCACCGCTCCATTTCCCTTCACTCTTTCCCGTTCATTCCCTCTGCATTTTACTTTCTCGCCACTTCACTTTCTCTCTCCCCTTCACTCTCTCTCCCCTTCACACTCCCTCCCTGTCCCTCTCCCTCTCTCCTCAACCCCCACACTCCCTCTCTCCTTGTCTTTATCCCCCCATCCCTCACACACTCATTCTCTCCCTGTCCCTACCTCCCTCCATCCCTCTCTCATCCTCAGCCACTCCCTCCTTCACTCACTACCCCTCCATCACTCCTTCCTCCTTTCTCTTCCCTCACTCTCTCTCTCTCCCTCTCCCTCCTTCTCTGGTTCCCTCCCACTCCCTCCCCCTCTTCCCCCTTCTCTCTACTTCCCAATCTGTCCTTTTCTTCTCTCACCCTCCCGACCACTCTCTCTCATTCTCCTCCTCCATCACTCTCTCTCTGTCCTCTGTCACTTGCACTCTCACTCCCCTTCCCCTTTCCCTCTCTCCAACCCCCTTCCTCCCTCTCTCCAACTCCCTTCCTCTCCCTCCATCTCTCTCCATCAGTCCCTCTCCCTCCCTCTCTGTCCCTCCCTCTCTCTCCTCCCCTCTCCCTTCCACCCTCTCTCTCTCCCCATTTCTCCTGCTCCTGC
>NW_027597625.1:0-72570 GCF_964194155.1 Cetorhinus maximus
AGAGCTACACCAGTGCGCACACCACTCCCACAGCGCTAATCCACAACACACACCACACCCACAGCGCTACACGACTGCCCACACCACACCCACAGCGTTACACCACTACCTACACCGCTCCCACAGCTGAACACCAATGCCACACCACTCCCAGCACCTCCCACACCACTGCCACAGCGTTATACCACTGCCCACACCACTCCCACAGCGCTACACCAAAACTCACACCACTCCCACAGCACTACACCACAGCCCACACCACACACAGAGCGCTACACCACTGCCCACACAACTCCCACAGCACTACACCACTGCCCACACCACTCCCACAGCGATACACCACTGCCCACACCACTACCAGAGAGCTACACCACTGCCCACACCACTGCCACAGCGCTACACCACTGCGCACACCACTCCCACAGCGCTGCACCACTGCCCACACCACTCCCACAGTGCTACACCACTGCCCACACCACTCCCAAGCGCTACTCCACATCCCACACGACTTCCACAGCACTACACCACTACCCACACCACTACCAGAGAGCTACACCACTGCCCACACCACTCCCACAGTGCTACACCACTGCCCACACCACTCCCACAGCGCTACTCCACATCCCACACGACTTCCACAGCACTACACCACTACCCACACCACTACCAGAGAGCTACACCACTGCCCACACCACTGCCACAGCGCTACACCACTTCCCACACCACACCCACAGCTCTACACCACTGTCACACCACTCCATCAGAGCTACACCACTGTCCACACCATTCCCACAGCGCTACACCACTGCCCACAACACTCCCACAGCGCTACACCACTGCCCACACCACACCCACAGCGCCTCACCACTGCCCACGCCACTCCCACATCTCTAAACCACTTCCACACCACTCCCACTGCTCTACACCACTGCCTCACCACTCCCACAGGCTACAGCACTGCCCACAACACTCCCACAGCGTTATACCACTGCCTACACCACTCCTAAAGCGTTATACCACTGCCCACACCACACACACAGCGCTACACCATTGCCCACACCAATCCTACAGCGCCACACCACTGCCCACACCACTCCCACAGCGCTACACCACTGCCACACACCACTCCCACAGCGCTACACTATTACCTACGCAACTCCCACAGCGCTACACCAAAGGCCACACCACACCCACAGCGCTACAGCACTGCCCACACCACTCCCACAGCGCTACCCCACTGCCCACACCACTCCCACAGCGCTACAGCACTGCCCACAACACTCCCACAGCGCTACACCACTGCCCACACCACTCCCATGGCGCTAAACCACTGCCCACACCACTCCCACAGCTCTACACCAATGCCCACAACACTCCCAAAGCGCTACACCACTACCCACACCACTCCCACAGCATCACACCACTACCAACACCACTGCCACAGCACTACACCACTGCCCACACCACTCCCACAGCACTACACCACTTCCCACACCACTTGGACAGCGCAACACCACTGCCCAAACCACTCACACAGGCTACACCATTGCCCACACCACACCGACAGCAGTACACCACTGCACATACCACTCCCACAGCGCTACACCACTGCCCACAACACTCCCACAGCGCTACACCACAGGCAACAACAATCCCACAGCGCTACACCACAACCCACACCTTTCCCACAGCGCTACAACACTACCCACACCACTCCCAAGGCGCTACACCAATGCCCACACCACTCCCACAGCGCAACACCACTGCCCACAACAGTCTCACAGCGTTACACCACTACCCACACCATTCCCACAGCGCTACACCACTGCCCACACCACAACCACAGCGCTACACCACTGCCCACACCACACCCACAGCGCTACAGCACTGCCCACACCATTCCTACAGCGCTACACAACTGCCCAGACCACTCCCAAAGCGCTTCACCACTGCCCACACCACTCCCACAGCGCAAGACCTCTTCACACACCACTCCCACAGCGCTACACCACTGCCCACACCACTCCCACAGCTCTACAAAAATGCCCACACCACTCCCACAGCGCTAGACCTCTTCACACACCACTCCCACAGCGCTACTCCACAACCCACACCACTCCCACAGCGCTACACGACTGCCCACACCACTGCCACAGCGACACACCACTGCCCAAACAACTCCCACAGCGCTACACCACTGCCCAAACCACACACACAGCGGTACACCATTGCCCACACCACTCCCACAGCAATACGCCACTGCCCATACCACTCCCACAGCGCTACACCACTGTTACACACAACACCCACAGCGCTACACCACTGCCCACAACACTCCCACAGCGCTACACCACTGCCCACACCACTCCCACAGCACTACACCACTACCCACACCACTCCCACAGTTCTACAACACTGCCACACCACTCCCACAGCTCTACACCACTGTCACACCATTCCCACAGTGCTTCAGCACTGCCCACACCACTCCCACAGCGTTATACCACTGCCTACATCACTCCCAAAGCGTTATACCACTGCACACACCACACACACAGCGCTACACCACTGCCCACACCACTCCCATGGCGCTAAACCACTGCCCACACCACTCCCACAGCTCTACACCACTGCCCACAACACTCCCAAAGCGCTACACCACTACCCACACCACTCCCACAGCATCACACCACTACCAACACCACTGCCACAGCACTACACCACTGCCCACACCACTCCCACAGCACTACACCACTTCCCACATCACTAGGACAGCGCAACACCACTGCCCAAACCACTCACACAGGCTACACCATTGCCCACACCACACCGACAGCAGTACACCACTGCACATACCACTCCCACAGCGCTACACCACTGCCCACAACACTCCCACAGCGCTACACCACAGGCAACAACAATCCCACAGCGCTACACCACAACCCACACCTTTCCCACAGCGCTACAACACTACCCACACCACTCCCAAGGCGCTACACCAATGCCCACACCACTCCCACAGCGCAACACCACTGCCCACAACAGTCTCACAGCGTTACACCACTACCCACACCATTCCCACAGCGCTACACCACTGCCCACACCACAACCACAGCGCTACACCACTGCCCACACCACACCCACAGCGCTACAGCACTGCCCACACCATTCCTACAGCGCTACACAACTGCCCAGACCACTCCCAAAGCGCTTCACCACTGCCCACACCACTCCCACAGCGCAAGACCTCTTCACACACCACTCCCACAGCGCTACACCACTGCCCACACCACTCCCACAGCTCTACAAAAATGCCCACACCACTCCCACAGCGCTAGACCTCTTCACACACCACTCCCACAGCGCTACTCCACAACCCACACCACTCCCACAGCGCTACACGACTGCCCACACCACTGCCACAGCGACACACCACTGCCCAAACAACTCCCACAGCGCTACACCACTGCCCAAACCACACACACAGCGCTACACCATTGCCCACACCACTCCCACAGCAATACGCCACTGCCCATACCACTCCCACAGCGCTACACCACTGTCACACACAACACCCACAGCGCTACACCACTGCCCACAACACTCCCACAGCGCTACACCACTGCCCACACCACTCCCACAGCACTACACCACTACCCACACCACTCCCACAGTTCTACAACACTGCCACACCACTCCCACAGCTCTACACCACTGTCACACCATTCCCACAGTGCTTCAGCACTGCCCACACCACTCCCACAGCGTTATACCACTGCCTACATCACTCCCAAAGCGTTATACCACTGCACACACCACACACACAGCGCTACACCATTGCCCACATCACTCCTGCAGCCCTACACCACTGCCCACACCACTCCCAAAGCGCTACACCACTACCCACAAAACTACCACAGCGCTACACCAAAACCCACATCACTCCCACAGCACTACACCACAGCCAAACCACACACACAGCGCTACACCACTGCCCACACCACTCCCACAGCGCGACACCACTGCCCAAACCACTCACACAGCGGTACACCACTGCCCACACCACTCCCACAGCGCGACACCACTGCCCACACCACTCCCACAGCGCTACACCACTGCCCACACCACTCCCACAGCGCTACACCACAACCCACACCACTCCCACAGCGCTACACCACTGCCTACAATACTCCCAGAGCGCTACACCACAACCCACACCACTCCCAAGGCGCTACACCACTGACCACACCACTCCCACAGTGCTACACCACTGCCTACAATACTCCCACAGCGCTACACCACAAGCCACACCACTCCCAAGGCGCTACACCACTGACCACACCACACACACAGCGCTGCACCACTGCCCACACCAATCCCACAGCAATGCACCACTGCCCTCACCCCTCCCACAGCGCTACACCACTGCCCTCACCACTCCCACAGCGCTACACCAAAACCCACACCACTGCCACAGCGCTACACCACTGCCCACACCAATCCCACAGCAATGCACCACTGCACACACCAATCCCACAGCAATGCACCACTGCCCACACCACTTCCACAGCACTACACCACTCCCCAAACCACGCCCACAGCGCTACACCACTGCCCAAACCACTCGCACAGCGATACACAACTGCCCACACCACTACCAAAGCGCTACACCACTGCCCATACCACTCCCACAGCGATACACAACTGCCCACACCACTACCAAAGCGCTACACCACTGCCCAAACCACTCCCACAGCGCTACACCTCAGCCCTCACCACTCCAAAAGCACTACCCCACTGCCCACACCACTCCCACAGCACTACACCACTGCCCACACCACACCCACAGCGCTACACGACTCCCCACACCACTCCCACAGCGCTACACGACTCCCCACACCACTCCCACAGCGTCACCTAACTACTCACACCACTCCCACACCTCTACACCACTGCCACACCACTCCCACAGCGCTACACCACTGCCACAAACCACACCCTCAGCACTACAGCACTGCGACACACCACTCCCAGAGCGCTACACCACTTCTCACACCGCTCCCACAGCGCTACACCACTGCCCACACCACTCCCACAGCGCTACACAACTGTCACACACCACTCCCACAGCGCTACACCACTGCACACAACACTCCCACAACGTTACAGCACTGCCCACAACAGTCCCTCAGCGCTACACCACTGCCCTCACCATTCCCACAGCGCTATACCACTGCCCTCACCACTCCCACAGCGCTACACCACTGCCCACAACACTCCCAGCGCTCTACACCACATCCCACACCACTGCCCATGCAACTCCCACAGCGCTACAGCACTGCCCACACCACTCCTACAGCGCTACACAACTGCCCACACCACTCCCACAGCACTACACCACTGCCCAAACAACGCTCACAGCACGACACAACTACCCACACCACTCCCACAGAGCTACACCACTGCCCACACCACTCCCAAAGCGCTAAACCACTGCCCACACCACTCCCACAGCGTTACACCACTTCCCTCACCACTCACACAACGCTACACCACACCCCTCACCACTCCCACAGTTCTACACCACTGCCCAAACAACGCTCACAGCACGACACAACTACCCACACCACTCCCACAGCACTACACCACTGCCCACACAACTCACACAGCGCTACACCACTGCCCAAAACACACACAAAGCGCTACACCATTGCCCACACCACTCCCACTGCTCTACAGCACTGCCCACACCACTGCCACAGCGTTTTACCACTGCCTACATCACTCCCAAGGCGTTATACCACTGCCCACACCACACACACAGGGCTACACCATTGCCCAAACCATTCCTACAGCGCTGCACCACTGCCCACCCCACTCCGACAGCGCTACACCACTGCCCACACCACGCCCACAGCGCTACATCACAACACACAACACTCCCACAGCACTACACCACTGCCCACAACACTCCCACAGAGCTACACAACTGCGCACACCACTCCCACAGTGCTACATCACTTCCCACAACACTCCCACTGCGCTACACCAAAACCCACACCAATCCCACAGCACTACACCACAGCCCACAACAAACACACAGCGCTACACCACTGCACACACCACTCCTACAGCGCTACACCACAATCCACAACACTCCCACAGCGATACACCACTGCCCACATCACTCCAAAAGTGTTATACCACTGCCCACACCACACACAGCGCTACACCATTGCCCAAACCACTCCCACAGCGCTACACCACTGCCACAAACCACACCCTCAGCGCTACACAACTGCACACAACACTCCCACAACGTTACAGCACTGCCCACAACAGTCCCTCAGCGCTACACCACTGCCCTCACCATTCCCACAGCGCTATACCACTGCCCTCACCACTCCCACAGCGCTACACCACTGCCCACAACACTCCCAGCGCTCTACACCACATCCCACACCACTGCCCATGCAACTCCCACAGCGCTACAGCACTGCCCACACCACTCCTACAGCGCTACACAACTGCCCACACCACTCCCACAGCACTACACCACTGCCCAAACAACTCTCACAGCACGACACCACTACCCACACCACTCCCACAACGCTTCACCACTGCCCACACCACTCCCAAAGCGCTACACCACTGCCCACAGCACTCCCACAGCGTTACAGCACTTCCCTCACCACTCACACAGCGCTACACCACTGCCCACACCACGCCCACAGCGCAACACCACTGCCCACACCACTCCCACAACGCTACACCACACCCCTCACCACTCCCACAGTTCTACACCAATGCAAACACCACTCCCACTGCGCTACTCCTCAACCCACACCATTTCCACAGCGCTACACGACTGCCCGCACCACTCCCAAAGCGCCACACCACTACCCACACCACTGCCACAGCACTACACCACTGCCCACACCACTCCCACAGCACTACACCACTGCCCACACAACTCACACAGCGCTACACCACTGCCCAAAACACACACAAAGCGCTACACCATTGCCCACACCACTCCCACAGCTCTACAGCACTGCCCACACCACTGCCACAGCGTTTTACCACTGCCTACATCACTCCCAAGGCGTTATACCACTGCCCACACCACACACACAGCGCTTCACCATTGCCCAAACCATTCCTACAGCGCTGCACCACTGCCCACCCCACTCCGACAGCGCTACAACACTGCCCACACCACGCCCACAGCGCTACATTACAACACACAACACTCCCACAGCACTACACCACTGCCCACAACACTCCCACAGAGCTACACAACTGCGCACACCACTCCCACAGTGCTACATCACTTCCCACAACACTCCCACAGCGCTACACCAAAACCCACACCAATCCCACAGCACTACACCACAGCCCACAACAAACACACAGCGCTACACCACTGCACACACCACTCCTACAGCGCTACACCACAATCCACAACACTCCCACAGCGATACACCACTGCCCACATCACTCCCAAAGCGTTATACCACTGCACACACCACACACAGCGCTACACCATTGCCCAAACCACTCCTACAGCGCTACACCACTGCCCACACCACTCCCACAGCGCTACACCACTGCCCACACAACTCCCACAGCGCAACACCACTGCCCAAATCACTCCCACAGCGCTACACCACTGACCACACAACTCCCACAGCACTACACCACTGACCACACCACTCCCACAGCACTGCACCACTGCCCACACAACTCCCACAGCGCTACACCACTGCCCAAACCACACACACAGCGCTACACCATTGCCCACACCACTCCTACAGCGCTACACCACTGCCCACCCCACTCCCACAGCGCTACACCTCTGCCACACACCAATCCCACAGCGCAACACTATTACCTACACAAATCCAACAGCGCTACACCACTGCCCACACCACTCCCAGAGCGCTACATCACAACACACAACACTCCCACAGCGCTACACCACTGCACACACCACTCCCACAGCACTACACCACTGCCCACACCACACCAAAAGCGCAACACCACAGCCCAAACCACTCACACAGCGCTACACCAAAACCCACACCACTCCCACAGCACTACACCACAGCCCACACCACACACACAGCGCTACACCAAAACCCACACCACTCCCACAGCACTACACCACAGCCCACACCACACACACAGCGCTACACCACTGCCCACACCAATCCCACAGCACTGCACCACTGCCCAAACCACTCACACAGCGATACACAATTGCCCACACCACTCCAACAGCGATACACCACAGCCCACACCACTACCAGAGAGCTACACCACTGCCCACACCACTCCCACAGCGCTACACCACTGCCTATAACACTCCCACAGCGCTACACCACAACCCACACTACTCCCAAGGCGCTACGCCACAGCCCTCACCCCTCTCACAGCGCTACACCAATGCCCACACCAATCCCACAGCACTGAACCACTGCCCACACCACTCCCACAGTGCTACATCACTTCCCACAACACTCCCACAGCACTACACCACTGCCCAAACCACTCCCACAGCGCTACACCTCAGCCCTCACCACTCCAAAAGCACTACCCCACTGCCCACACCACTCCCACAGCACTAGACCACTGCCCACACCACACCCACAGCGCTACACGACTCCCCACACCACTCCCACAGCGCTACACGACTCCCCACACCACTCCCACAGCGTCACCTAACTACTCACACCACTCCCACACCTCTACACCACTGCCACACCACTCCCACAGCGCTACACCAATGCCACAAACCACACCCTCAGCACTACAGCACTGCGACACACCACTCCCAGAGCGCTACACCACTTCTCACACCGCTCCCACAGCGCTACACCACTGCCCACACCACTCCCACAGCGCTACACAACTGTCACACACCACTCCCACAGCGCTACACCACTGCACACAACACTCCCACAACGTTACAGCACTGCCCACAACAGTCCCTCAGCGCTACACCACTGCCCTCACCATTCCCACAGCGCTATACCACTGCCCTCACCACTCCCACAGCGCTACACCACTGCCCACAACACTCCCAGCGCTCTACACCACATCCCACACCACTGCCCATGCAACTCCCACAGCGCTACAGCACTGCCCACACCACTCCTACAGCGCTACACAACTGCCCACACCACTCCCACAGCACTACACCACTGCCCAAACAACGCTCACAGCACGACACAACTACCCACACCACTCCCACAGCGCTACACCACTGCCCACACCACTCCCAAAGCGCTAAACCACTGCCCACACCACTCCCACAGCGTTACACCACTTCCCTCACCACTCACACAACGCTACACCACACCCCTCACCACTCCCACAGTTCTACACCAATGCAAACACCACTCCCACTGCGCTACTCCTCAACCCACACCATTCCCACAGCGCTACACGACTGCCCGCACCACTCCCACAGCGCCACACCACTGCCCACAACACTCCCACAGAGCTACACAACTGCGCACACCACTCCCACAGTGCTACATCACTTCCCACAACACTCCCACTGCGCTACACCAAAACCCACACCAATCCCACAGCACTACACCACAGCCCACAACAAACACACAGCGCTACACCACTGCACACACCACTCCTACAGCGCTACACCACAATCCACAACACTCCCACAGCGATACACCACTGCCCACATCACTCCAAAAGTGTTATACCACTGCCCACACCACACACAGCGCTACACCATTGCCCAAACCACTCCCACAGCGCTACACCACTGCCACAAACCACACCCTCAGCGCTACACAACTGCACACAACACTCCCACAACGTTACAGCACTGCCCACAACAGTCCCTCAGCGCTACACCACTGCCCTCACCATTCCCACAGCGCTATACCACTGCCCTCACCACTCCCACAGCGCTACACCACTGCCCACAACACTCCCAGCGCTCTACACCACATCCCACACCACTGCCCATGCAACTCCCACAGCGCTACAGCACTGCCCACACCACTCCTACAGCGCTACACAACTGCCCACACCACTCCCACAGCACTACACCACTGCCCAAACAACTCTCACAGCACGACACCACTACCCACACCACTCCCACAACGCTTCACCACTGCCCACCCCACTCCCAATGCGCTACACCACTGCCCACAGCACTCCCACAGCGTTACAGCACTTCCCTCACCACTCACACAGCACTACACCACTGCCCACAACACTCCCACAGAGCTACACAACTGCGCACACCACTCCCACAGTGCTACATCACTTCCCACAACACTCCCACAGCGCTACACCAAAACCCACACCAATCCCACAGCACTACACCACAGCCCACAACAAACACACAGCGCTACACCACTGCACACACCACTCCTACAGCGCTACACCACAATCCACAACACTCCCACAGCGATACACCACTGCCCACATCACTCCCAAAGAGTTATACCACTGCCCACACCACACACAGAGCTACACCATTGCCCAAACCACTCCTACAGCGCTATACCACTGCCCACACCACTCCCACAGCGCTACACCACTGCCCACACAACTCCCACAGCGCAACACCACTGCCCAAATCACTCCCAGAGCGCTACACCACTGACCACACAACTCCCACAGCACTGCTCCACTGCCCACACAACTCCCACAGCGCTACACCACTGCCCAAACCACACACACAGCGCTACACCATTGCCCACACCACTCCTACAGCGCTACACCACTGCCCACCCCACTCCCACAGCGCTACACCTCTGCCACACACCAATCCCACAGCGCAACACTATTACCTACACAAATCCAACAGCGCTACACCAATGCCCACACCACTCCCAGAGCGCTACATCACAACACACAACACTCCCACAGCGCTACACCACTGCACACACCACTCCCACAGCACTACACCACTGCCCACACCACACCAAAAGCGCAACACCACAGCCCAAACCACTCACACAGCGCTACACCAAAACCCACACCACTCCCACAGCACTACACCACAGCCCACACCACACACACAGCGCTACACCAAAACCCACACCACTCCCACAGCACTACACCACAGCCCACACCACACACACAGCGCTACACCACTGCCCACACCAATCCCACAGCACTGCACCACTGCCCAAACCACTCACACAGCGATACACAATTGCCCACACCACTCCAACAGCGATAAACCACAGCCCACACCACTACCAGAGAGCTACACCACTACCCACACCACTCCCACAGCGCTACACCACTGCCTATAACACTCCCACAGCGCTACACCACAACCCACACTACTCCCAAGGCGCTACGCCACAGCCCTCACCCCTCTCACAGCGCTACACCAATGCCCACACCAATCCCACAGCACTGAACCACTGCCCACACCACTCCCACAGTGCTACATCACTTCCCACAACACTCCCACAGCACTACACCACTGACCACACCACTCCCACAGCCCTACACCAATGCCCACAACAATCCCACAGCGCTACACCACAAACCACACCATTCCCACAGCGCTACACCACTGCCCACACCACTCCCAAGGCGCTATACCACTGCCCTCACCAAACCCACAGCGCTACACCACTGCCCACCACAATCCCACAGCGCTACACCACAAACCACACCACTCCCACAGCGCTACACCACTGCCACAAACCACACCCTCAGCGCTACACAACTGCACACAACACTCCCACAACGTTACAGCACTGCCCACAACAGTCCCTCAGCGCTACACCACTGCCCTCACCATTCCCACAGCGCTATACCACTGCCCTCACCACTCCCACAGCGCTACACCACTGCCCACAACACTCCCAGCGCTCTACACCACATCCCACACCACTGCCCATGCAACTCCCACAGCGCTACAGCACTGCCCACACCACTCCTACAGCGCTACACAACTGCCCACACCACTCCCACAGCACTGCACCACTGCCCAAACAACTCTCACAGCACGACACCACTACCCACACCACTCCCACAGCGCTTCACCACTGCCCACACCACTCCCAAAGCGCTACACCACTGCCCACAGCACTCCCACAGCGTTACAGCACTTCCCTCACCACTCACACAGCGCTACACCACTGCCCACACCACGCCCACAGCGCAACACCACTGCCTACACCACTCCCACAACGCTACACCACACCCCTCACCACTCCCACAGTTCTACACTAATGCAAACACCACTCCCACTGCGCTACTCCACAACCCACACCATTTCCACAGCGCTACACGACTGCCCGCACCACTCCCACAGCGCCACACCACTACCCACACCACTGCCACAGCACTACACCACTGCCCACACCACTCCCACAGCACTACACCACTGCCCACACAACTCACACAGCGCTACACCACTGCCCAAAACACACACAAAGCGCTACACCATTGCCCACACCACTCCCACTGCTCTACAGCACTGCCCACACCACTGCCACAGCGTTTTACCACTGCCTACATCACTCCCAAGGCGTTATACCACTGCCCACACCACACACACAGCGCTACACCATTGCCCAAACCATTCCTACAGCGCTGCACCACTGCCCACCCCACTCCGACAGCGCTACACCACTGCCCACACCACGCCCACAGAGCTACATCACAACACACAACACTCCCACAGCACTACACCACTG
Source organism: Cetorhinus maximus (assembly GCF_964194155.1). Classification (NCBI taxonomy): domain Eukaryota; kingdom Metazoa; phylum Chordata; class Chondrichthyes; order Lamniformes; family Cetorhinidae; genus Cetorhinus; species Cetorhinus maximus. The sequence continues at coordinate 12,705 of NW_027597625.1, forward strand.
CCCACAACACTCCCACAGAGCTACACAACTGCGCACACCACTCCCACAGTGCTACATCACTTCCCACAACACTCCCACAGCGCTACACCAAAACCCACACCAATCCCACAGCACTACACCACAGCCCACAACAAACACACAGCGCTACACCACTGCACACACCACTCCTACAGCGCTACACCACAATCCACAACACTCCCACAGCGATACACCACTGCCCACATCACTCCCAAAGCGTTATACCACTGCCCACACCACACACAGCGCTACACCATTGCCCAAACCACTCCTACAGCGCTACACCACTGCCCACACCACTCCCACAGCGCTACACCACTGCCCACACAACTCCCACAGCGCAACACCACTGCCCAAATCACTCCCACAGCGCTACACCACTGACCACACCACTCCCACAGCACTACACCACTGACCACACCACTCCCACAGCACTGCACCACTGCCCACACAACTCCCACAGCGCTACACCTCTGCCACACACCACTCCCACAGCGCAACACTATTACCTACACAAATCCAACAGCGCTACACCAATGCCCACACCACTCCCAGAGCGCTACTTCACAACACACAACACTCCCACAGCGCTACACCACTGCACACACCACTCCCACAGCACTACACCACTGCCCACACCACACCAAAAGCGCAACACCACAGCCCAAACCACTCACACAGCGCTACACCAAAACCCACACCACTCCCACAGCACTACACCACAGCCCACACCACACACACAGCGCTACACCAAAACCCACACCACTCCCACAGCACTACACCACAGCCCGCACCACACACACAGCGCTACACCACTGCCCACACCAATCCCACAGCACTGCACCACTGCCCAAACCACTCACACAGCGATACACAATTGCCCACACCACTCCAACAGCGATACACCACAGCCCACACCACTACCAGAGAGCTACACCACTGCCCACACCACTCCCACAGCGCTACACCACTGCCTATAACACTCCCACAGCGCTACACCACAACCCACACTACTCCCAAGGCGCTACGCCACAGCCCTCACCCCTCCCACAGCGCTACACCAATGCCCACACCAATCCCACAGCACTGCACCACTGCCCACACCACTCCGACAGCGCTACACCACTGCACACACCTCTCCCACAGCACTACACCACTGCCCACACCACTCCCACAGCCCTACACCAATGCCCACAACAATCCCACAGCGCTACACCACAAACCACACCATTCCCACAGCGCTACACCACTGCCCACACCACTCCCAGGGCGCTATACCACTGCCCTCACCAAACCCACAGCGCTACACCACTGCCCACAACAATCCCACAGCGCTACACCACAAACCACACCATTCCCACAGCGCTACACCACTGCCACACCACTCCCACAGCGCTACACCACTGCCACAAACCACACCCTCAGCACTACAGCACTGCGACACACCACTCCCAGAGCGCTACACCACTTCTCACACCACTCCCACAGCGCTACACCACTGCCCACACCACGCCCACAGCGCTACACAACTGTCACACACCACTCCCACAGCGCTACACCACTGCACACAACACTCCCACAACGTTACAGCACTGCCCACAACAGTCCCTCAGCGCTACACCACTGCCCTCACCATTCCCACAGCGCTATACCACTGCCCTCACCACTCCCACAGCGCTACACCACATCCCACACCACTGCCCATGCAACTCCCACAGCGCTACAGCACTGCCCACACCACTCCTACAGCGCTACACAACTGCCCACACCACCCCCACAGCACTACACCACTGCCCACACCACTCCCACAGCGTTACACCACATCCCTCACCACTCACACAGCGCTACACCACTGCCCACACCACGCCCACAGCGCAACACCACTGCCCACACCACTCCCACAGTTCTACACCTCTGCCACACACCACTCCCACAGCGCAACACTATTACCTACACAAATCCAACAGCGCTACACCACTGCCCACACCACTCGCAGAGCTCTACATCACAACACACAACACTCCCACAGCGCTACACCACTGCACACACCACTCCCACTGCACTACACCACTGCCCACACCACACCAAAAGCGCAACACCACAGACCAAACCACTCACACAGCGCTACACCAAAACCCACACCACTCCCACAGCACTACACCACAGCCCACACCACTCACACAGCGCTACACCATTGCCCACACCACTCCAACAGCACTACACCACTGCCCATACCACTCCAACAGCGATACACCACTGCCCACACCACTCCCACAGCGCTACACAAGTGCCCACACCGCTCCCACAGCACTACACCACTGCCCATACCACTCCAACAACGATATACCACTGCCCACATCACTACCAAAGCGCTTCACCACTGCCAACACCACTCCCACAGCGCTACAGCACTGCCCACACCACTCCCACAGCGCTACACCACAACCCACACCACTCCCACAGCGCTACACCACAACCCACACCACTCCCACAACGTGACACATCTGCCCACACCACTCCCAAAGCGCTACACCACAGCCCACAACACTCCCACAGTGCTACACCTCTGCCCTCACCCCTCCCACAGCGCTACACCTCTGCGCTCATCACTCCCACAGCGCTACACCACTGCCCACACCACTCCCACAGCGATAAACCACTGCCCAAACCACTCGAACAGCACTACACCACTAACCACACCACTCCCACAGCGCTACACCACTTCCCACACCAGACCCAAAGCGCTACACAACTGCCCACACCACTCACACAGCGCAACACAAATGCCCACACCACTCCCAGAGCGCTACTCCACTGCCCACAAAACTCCCGCATCTCTACACCACTGCCCACACCACTCCCACAGCGTTGTACCACTGACAACACCACTCCCAAAGCGTTATACCACTACCCACAACACTCCCACAGCTCTACACCACTGCCACACCACTCCCACAGCACTAATGCACTGCTACACACCACTCCCAGAGCGCTACACCACTTCTCACACCAATTCCACAGCGCTACACCACTGCACACACCACTCCCACAGCGCTACACAACTGTCACACACCACTCCCACAGCGCTACACCATTACCTACACCACTCCCACAGCGCTACACCACAATCCACAACACTCCCACAGCGATACACCACTGCCCACAACACTCCCACAGCGTTACACGAATGCCCACACCATTCCCACAGAGCTACACCACTGCCCACAACAATCCCACAGCGCTACACCACAACCCATACCATTCCCACAGCGCTACACCACTGCCCACACCACTCCCAAGGCGCTACAACACTACTCACACCACTCCCACAGTGCTACACCACTGCCCACAACAGTCCCACAGCGCTACACCACTGCCCTCACCACTCCCACAGCGCTACACTACTGCCCACAACACTCCCAGCGCTCTACACCACATCCCACACCACTGCCCATGCAACTCCCACAGCGCTACAGCACTGCCCACACCACTCCTATAGCGCTACACAACTGCCCACACCACTCCCACAGCACTACACCACTGCCCAAACAACTCTCACAGCACTGCACCACTGCCCACACCACTCCCACAGCGTTACACCACTTCCCTCAGCACTCACGCAGCGCTACACCACTGCCCACACCACGCCCACAGCGCAACACCACTGCCCACACCACTCCCACAACGCTACACCACACCCCACAGAACTCCCACAGCTCTACACCAATGCTAACACCACTTCCAATGCGCTACCCCTCAACCCACACCATTCCCACAGCGCTACACGACTGCCCGCACCACTCCCACAGTGCCACACCACTACCCACACCACTGCCACAGCACTACACCACTGCACACACCACTCCAACAGCACTACACCACTGCCCACACAACTCCCACAGCGCTACACCACTGCCCACACCATTCTCACAGCGTTATACCACTGCCAACATCACTCCCAAAGCGTTATACCACTGCCCACACCACACACAGCGCTACACCATTGCCCAAACCACTCCCACAGCGCTACACCACTGCCCACAGAACTCCCACAGCGCTACACCACTGCCCAAATCACTCCCACAGCGCTACACCACTGACCACACCACTCCCACAGCACTACACCACTGACCACACCACTCCCACAGCACTACACCACTGCCCACACAACTCCCACAGCGCTACACCACTGCCCAAATCACTCCCACAGCGATACACCACTGACCACACCACTCCAACAGCGCTACACCACTGCCCACACAACTTCCACAGCGCTACACCACTGCCCAAACCATTCCCACAGCGCTACACCACTGCCCAAACCACACACACAGCGCTACACCACTGCCCACACCACTCCCACAGCGCTACATCACAACACACAACACTCCCACAGCGCTACACAACTGCGCACACCACTCCCACAGCGCTACACCTCTTCCCACAACATTCCCACAGCGCTACACCAAAACCCACACCACTCCCACAGCGCTACACCAAAACCCACACCACTCCCAAAGCGCTACACCAAAACCCACACCACTCCCACAGCCCTACACCACTGCCCACACAACTCCCACAGCTCTACACCACTGCCCACACCACTCCCACAGCGCTACTCCACATCCCACACGACTCCCACAGCGCTACACGACTGCCCACACCACTCCCACAGCGCCACCCCACTACCCACACCACTCCCACAGCACTACAGCACTGCCACACACCACACCCACAGCGCTACACAATTAGCTACACTACTCCCACAGCGCTACACCACTGCCCACACCACTCCAACAGCGCTACACCGCAACCCACACCACTCCCACAGCCCTACACCACTGCCCACAACACTCCCACAGCGCTACAACACTGCCCACAACACTCCCACAACGCTACACCACTGTCCACACCATTCCCACAGCGCTACACCACTGCCCACACCACTCCAACAGCGCTGCACCGCAACCTACACCACTCCCACAGCGCTACACCACTGCCCACACCACTCCCACAGCGCTACACCACTGCCCACAACACTCCCACAGCGCTACACCACTGTCCACACCATTCCCACAGCGCTACACCACTGCCCACAACACTCCCACAGCACTACACCACTGCCTATACCACTCCCACAGCACTACACAACTGCCCAAACCACTCCCACAGCACTACACCACTACCCACACCACTCCATCAGCGCTACACCACTGCCCACACCAAACCCAACGCGCTTCACCACTTCCCACACCACTCCCAAAGCACTACACCACTGCACACACCACTCCCACTGCACTACACCACTGCCCACACCACTCCCACAGCACTACACCACTGCCCACAACACTCCCTCAGCGCTACACCACTGCACACAACACTCCCACAGCGCTACACCACTGCCCACAACACTCCCACAGCGCTACACCACTGCCCACTCCACTCCCACAGCGCTACACCACTACCCACACCACTCCCACATCTCTACACCACTGCCACACCACTCCCGCAGCGCTACAGCACTGCCCACACCACTCCCACAGCGCTACACAACTGCCCACACCACTCCCACAGCACTACACAACTGCCCAAACCACTCCCCCAGCACTACACCACTACCCACACCACACCCACAGAACTACACCATTACACACACCACTCCCACATCTCTACACCACTGCCCACACCACTCCCACATCTCTACACCACTGCCACACCACTCCCACAGCGCTACACCAAAGCCCACACCACTCCCACAGCGCTACAACACTGCCCACAACACTCCCACAGCGCTACACCACAACCCACACCACTCCCACAGCGCTACAACACTGCCCACAACACTCCCACAGCGCTACACCACTGCCCACACCACTCCCACAGCGCTACACCACTGACCACAACACTCCCAAAGCGCTAATCCACTGCCCACAACACTCCCACAGCGCTACACCACTGCCCACACCACTCCAAAGGCGCTACACCACTGCACACATCAATCCCACAGCGCTACACCACTGCCCACAACAGTCCCACAGCGCTACACCACTGCCCTCACCCCTCCCACAGCACTACACCACTGTTCTTACCCCTCCCACAGCGCTACACCACTGCCCACACCACTCCAAAGGCGCTACACCACTGCACACATCAATCCCACAGCCCTACACCACTGCCCACAACAGTCCCACAGCGCTACATCACTGCCCTCACCACTCACACAGCGCTACACCACTGCCCACAAGAATCCCACCGCTCTACACCTCATCCCACACCACTGCCCATGCAACTCCTACAGCGCTACACCACTTCCAACTCCAGACACAAAGCGCTACACCACTGCCCACACCACTCACGCAGCGCAACACCAATGCCCTCACCACTCCCACAGCGCAACACCACTGCCCACACCACTCCCACAGCGCTACACCAAAACCCACACCACTCGCACAGCGCTACACCACTGCCCAAACCACTGCAACAGCACTACACCACTGACCACACCACTCCCACAGCGCTACAGCACTGCCCACACCACTCCCACAGCGTTATACCACTGGCAACACCACTCCCACAGCGCTACACCAAAACCCACACCACTCCAACAGCACTACAATACTGCCCACACCACACACACAGCGCTACGCCACTGCCCCCACCACTCCCACAGCGCTACACCACTGCCCACACCACTCCCACAGCGTTATACCAATGCCTACACCACTCCTAAAGCGTTATATCACTGCCCACAGCACACACTCAGCGCTATACGATTGCCCACACCGCTCCTACAGCGCTACACCACTGCCCACACCACTCCCCAGCGCTACACCACTGCCACATACAACTCCCAGAGCGCTACACCATTACCTACACAACTCCCACAGCGCTACACCACTGCCCACAACACTCCCACAGCGCTACACCACAACCCAAACCACTCCCACAGCGCTACACCACTGCCCACACCACTCCAAAGGCGCTACACCACTGCCCACACCACTCCAACAGCGCTACACCACTGCCCTCACCACACCCACAGCGCAACACCATTACCTACACAACTCCCACAGCGCTACACCACTGCCCACAACACTCCCACAGCGCTACACCACAACCCAAACCACTCCCACAGCGCTACACCACTGCCCACACCACTCCCAAGGCGCTACACCACTGCCCACACCACTCCAACAGCGCTACACCACCGCCCACAACACTCCCACCGCTCTACACCACATCCGACACCACTGCCCATGCAACTCCCACAGCGCTACACCAATGCCCACACCAAACCCAAAGCGCTACAGTACTGCACACACCACTCCCGCACCTCTACACCACTGCACACACCACTCCCACAGCGTTATACCATTGCCCACACCACTCCCAAAGCGATATACCAATGTCCACACCACTCCCACAGCGTCACACCACTACCCACACCACTCCCACAGCACTACACCACTGCCCACACCACTCCCACAGCGCTCCACCACTGCCCACACAACTCCCACAGCGCTACACCACAACCCACACCACTGCCCACACCACTCCCACAGCACTACACCCCTGTCCAAACCACTCCCACAGCACTACACCACTAACCGCAACACTCCCACAGCGCTACACCACTTCCCACTCCAGACCCAAAGCGCTACACCACTGGCAAGACCACTCACACAGCGCAACACAAACACCCACACCTATCCCACAGCGCAACACCACTGCCCACACCACTCACACAGCGCTACACCACTGTCCACACCACTGCCGCACCTCTAAACCACTGCCCAAACCACTCCCACAGCACTACACCACTGCCCACACCACTCCCACAGCATTACACCAATGCCCAAACCACTCCCACAGCACTACACCACTGCCCACACCACTCCCACAGCGCTACACCAAAGCCCACAATATTCCCAAGCACTATTCCACTGCCTACTCCACTCCCAAAGTGTTATACCAATGCGCACAGCACACACACAGCGCCACACCATTACCTACACAACTCCCACAGCGCTAGACCACTGCCCACACCATTCCCACAGCACTACACCTCTGCACTCACCACTCCCACAGCGTTATACAGCTGCCTAAACAACTCCCAAAGCGTTATATCATTTCCCACAGCACACACACAGCGCTACACGATTGCCCACACCGCTCCTACAGCGCTACACCACTGCCCACTTCACACCCACAGCGCTACACCACAACCCACACCACTCCTACAGCGCTACACCACTGCCCAAAACAATCGCACAGCGCTACAGCACTGCCCTCACCACTCCCACAGCGCTACACCACTGCCCACAACACTCCCACCGCTCTACACCACATCCCACACCACTGCCCATGCAACTCCCACAGCGCTACATCAATGCCCACACCAAACGCAAAGTGCTAAACCACTGCCCACACCACTCCCAAAGCGCTACGCAACTGCCCACACCACTCCCATAGCGCTACACCACTGCCCACAGCACTCCCACAGCGCTACACCACTACCCGCTTCACTCCCACAGCGCTACACCACTACACACACCACTCCCACAGCGCAACACCACACCCCACACCGCTCCCACAGCTCTACACCACTGACCACACCGCTCCCACAGCGCTACACGACTGCCCACACCACTCCCACAGCGTCACCCCACTACCCACACGACTCCCACAGCACTACACCACTGCCCACACCACTCCCACAGCACTACACCACTGCCCATGCAACTCGCACAACGCTACACCACTGCCCACACCACTCCCACAGCACTACACAACTTCCCACACCTCTCCCATAGCACAACACCAATGTCGAAACCACTCCCACAGCACTACACCACTAACCGCAACACTCCCACAGCGCTACACCACTTCCAACTCCAGACCCAAAGCGCTACACCATTGCCCACAACACTCCCACAGCGCTACACGACGGCGCAGACCACTCCCACAGCGTCACACTACTAACCACACAACTCCCATAGCACCATACCACTGCCCACACCACTCCCACAGCGCTACACCACTGCCCACACCACTCCCACAGCACTACACCACTGCCCACACCACTCCCACAGCACTACACCACTGCCCACACCACACCCACAGCGCTACACCACTGCCCACACCACTCCCACAGCGTCACACCACTAACCACACCACTCCCACAGCGTTACACAACTGCCCACACCACTCCCACAGCACTACACCACTGCCCACACCACTCCCACAGCACTAAACCACTGCCCACACCACACCCACAGCGCTACACCACTGCCCAAACCACTCACACAGCGCTACGCCATTGCCCACAACACGCCCACAGCGCTACACGACTGTGCACACCACTCCCACAGCGTCACACCACTAACCACACCACTCCCACAGCTCTACACCACTGCCACACCACTCCCACAGCTCTACAACACTGCCACAATTCTCCCACTGTGCTACAGCACTGCCCACACCACTCCCACAGCGTTATACCACTGCCTACACCACTCCCAAAGCGTTATACCACTGCCCACACCACTCCCACAACGCAACACCACTGCCCACAACACTCCCACAGCGCAACACCACTGCCCTAACCCCTCCCACAGCGCTACACCACTGCCCTCACCACTCCCACAGAGCTACACCACTACCCACAACACTCCCACCGCTCTACACCACATCCCACACTACTGCCCATGCAACTCCCACAGCGCTACAACACTGCCTGCACCACTCCCACAGCGCTACACAACTGCCCACACCTCTCCCACAGCACTACACCACTGTCCAAACCACTGCCACAGCACTACACCACTAACCGCAACACTCCCACAGCGTTACACCACTTCCAACTCCATACCTAAAGCGCTACACCACTGCCCACACCACTCACACAGCGCAACACCAATGCCCACGCCACTCCCACATCGCAACACCACGGCCCTCACCACTCCCACAGCGCTACAACACTGTCCACACCCCTGCCGCACCTCTACACAACTGCCCACGCCACACCCAAGGCGTTATACCACTGCCCACACCATTCCCAAAGCGTTATACCACTGCCCACACCACTCCCACAGCGCTACACCAAAACCAACACCACTCCCACAGCACTACACCACTGCCCACACCACACACAAAGCGCTTCACCACTGCCCACACCACTCCCACAGCACTACACCACTGCCCAAACCACTCCCACAGCACTACACCACTGACCACACCACTCCCACAGCGCTACAGCACTGCCCAGACCACTCCCACAGCGTTATACCACTGCCCACACCACTCCCACAGCGCTACACCAAGACCCACACCACTCCCACAGCAATACACCACTGCCCACACCACACACACAGCGCTACACCAGTGCCACACCATTCCCACAGCACTACACCACTGCCCTCACCACTCCCACAGCGTGAAACCACTGCCTACACCACTCCCAAAGCGATATATCACTGCCCACAGCACACACACAGCGCCAAACCACTACACACACCACTCCCACAGCGCTACACCAATGCCACTCACCACACCCACAGCGCTACACCATTACCTACACAACTCCCACAGCGCTACACCACTGCCCACAACACTCCCACAGCGCTACACCACAACCCACAATACTCCCAGAGCGCTACACCACAACCCACACCACTCCCACAGCGCAACACCACACCCCACACCACTCCCAAGGCGCTACACCACTGCCCACAACACTCACACAGAGCTACACCACTGCCGACAACACTCCCACAGCGCTACACCACTGCCCTCACCACTCCCACAGCTCTACACCACTGCCCACATCACTCCCAATGCTCTACACCACATTCCACACCACTGCCCATGCAACTCCCACAGCGCTACACCAATGCCCACACCAAACCCAAAGTGCTACACCACTGCCCATACCACTCCCACCGCGCTACGTCAATGCCACACACCACTCCTACAGCGCTTCACCACTGCCACACCACTCCCACAGCTCTACACCACTGCCACACCACTCCCACAGCGCTACACAACTGTCACACACCACTCCCACAGCGCTACACCACTGCCCACACCTCTCCCACAGCGTCACACCACTAACCACATCACTCCCACAGCACTAAACCACTGCCCACACCTCTCTCACAGCGCTACACCACTGCCAAAACCACTCACACAGCACTACGCCATTGCCCACACAACTCCCACAGCGCTACACCACTGCCCACACCACTCCCACAGCGCTACACCACTGCTCACACCACTCCCACAGCACTACACCACTGCACACACCACTCCCACAGCGCTACACCACTGCCCACACCATTCCCAAAGAGCTACACAACTCCACTCACCACTCCCACAGCTCTACACCACTGCCACACTTCTGCCACAGTGCTACAGCACTGCCCACACAACTCCCACAGCGTTATAACAATGCCTACACCACCCCCACAGCGTCACACCACTAACCACACCACTCCCACAACACTACACCACTGCCCACACCAATCCCACAGCACTAAACCAGTGCCCACACCACACCCACAGCGCTACGCCATTGCCCACAACACTCCCACAGCGCTACACGACTGTGCACACCACTCCCACAGCGCTACACCACTGCCCTCACCACTCCCACAGCGCTACACCACTGCCCACACCACTCCCACAGCGTCACACCACTAACCACACCACTCCGACAGCGCTACACTACTGCCCACACCATTCCCACAGCGCTACACGACTCCCCAAACCACTCCCACAGCTCTACACCACTGCCACACTTCTCCCACTGTGCTACAGCACTGCCCACACCACTCCCACAGCGTTATACCACTGCCTACACCACCCCAAAGCGTTATACCACTGCCCACACCACTCCCACAACGCAACACCACTGCCCACAACACTCCCACAGCGCAACACCACTTCCCTCACCCCTCCCACAGCGCTACACCACTGGCCTCACCACTCCCACAGCGCTACACCACTGCCCACACCACTCCCACCGCTCTACACCACATCCCACACTACCGCCCATGCAACACCCACAGCACTACACCACTGTCCAAACCACTCCCACAGCACTACACCACTAACCGCAACACTCCCACAGCGCTACAACACTTCCAACTCCATACCCAAAGCGCTTCACCATTGCCCACACCACTCACACAGCGCAACACCAATGCCCACACCACTCCCACAGCGCTACAACACTGTCCACACCCCTGCCGCACCTCTACACCACTGCCCACGCCACACCCACAGCGTTATACCACTGCCCACACCATTCCCAAAACGTTATACCACTGCCCACACCACTCCCACAGCGCTACACCAAAACCCACACCACTCCCACAGCACTACACCACTGCCCACACCACACACACAGCGCATCACCACTGCCAAAACCACTCCCACAGCACTACACCACTGCCCAAACCACTCCCACAGCACTACACCACTGACCACACCTCTCCCACAGCAATACACCACTGCCCACACCACACACACAGCGCTACCCCAGTGCCACACCATTCCCACAGCACTACACCACTGCCCTCACCACTCCCACAGCGTGAAACCACTGCCTACACCACTCCCAAAGCGTTATATCACTGCCCACAGCACACACACAGCGCTACACCACTGCCCACACCACTTCCACAGCGTTATATCACTGCCCACAGCACACACACAACGCTACACCAATGCCACACACCACTCCCACAGCGCTACACCATTACCTACACAACTCCCAGAGCGCTACACCACTGCCCACAACACTCCCACAGGGCTACACCACAACCCACAATTCTCCCAGAGCGCTACACCACAACCCACACCACTCCCACAGCGCTACACCACTGCTCACACCACTCCCAAGGCGCTACACCACTGCCCACACCACTCCCACAGAGCTCCACCACTGCCGACAACACTCCCACAGCGCTACACCACTGCCCTCACCACTCCCACAGAGCTACACCACTGCCCACAACACTCCCACCGCTCTACACCACATCCCACACCACTGCCCATGCAACTCCCACAGCGCTACACCAATGCCCACACCAAACCCAAAGCGCTACACCACTGCCCACACCACTCCCAAAGTGCTACACAACTGCCCACACCACTCCCATAGCGCTACACCACTGCCCACACCACTCCCACAGCGCTACACCACTGCCAACTCCATCCCTCAGCGCTACACCACTGCACACACCACTCCCACAGCGCAGCACCACACCCCACACCGCTACAACAGCCCAACACCACTGACCACACCACTCCCACAGCGCTACACCACAACCCACAGCGTCACACCACTAACAACACCACTCCCACAGCACTACACCACTGCCCACACCACTCCCACAGCACTACACCACTGCCCACACCACTCCCACATCGCTACACCACTGCCAAAACCACTCACACAGCGCTACTCCATTGCCCACAACACTCCCACAGCGCTACACAACTGCGCACACCACTCCCACAGCGCTACACCACTGCTCACACCACTCCCACAGCGCTACACTAATGCCCACACCACTCCCACAGCTCTACACCACTGCCACACTTCTCCAACAGTGCTACAGCACTGCCCACACCACTCCCACAGCGTTATACCACTGCCTACACCACTACCAAAGCGTTATACCACTGCCCACACCACACACTCAGCGCAACACCATTGCCAACACCACTACTACAGCGCTTCACCACTGCCTACACTACTCCCACAGCGCTACACCACTGCCCACACCACTCCCACAGCGCTACACCACTGCCCACAAAACTCCCACAGCGCTACACCACTGCCCACATCACTCCCTCAGCGCTACACCACAACCCACACCACTCCCAGAGCGCTATACCACTGCCCACACCACTCCCAAGGCGCTACACCACCGCCCACACCACTCCCACAGCGCTACACAACTGCCCACACCACTGCCACAGCGCTACACCACTGCCCAAACCAGTCCCACAGCATTACACCACTAACCACACCACTCCCACAGCGCTACAACACTTCCCACACCAGACCCTCAGCGCTACACCACTGCTCACACCACTCCGACAGCGCTACACTAATGCCCACACCATTCCCACAGCGCTACACCACTGCCCACACCACACCCTCAGCGCTACACCACTGCCACACTTCTCCAACAGTGCTACAGCACTGCCCACACCACTCCCACAGCGTTATACCACTGCCTACACAACTACCAAAGCGTTATACCACTGCCCACACCACACACTCAGCGCTAAACCATTGCCAACACCACTCCCACAGCGCTACACCACTGCCCACACCACTCCCACAGCGCTACACCACTGCCCACAAAACTCCCTCAGCGCTACAACACAACCCACACCACTCCCAGAGCGCTATAACACTGCCCACACCACTCCCAAGGCGCTACACCACTGCCCACACCACTCCCACAGCGCAACACCACTGCGCACACCACTCCCACAGCGCAACACCACTGCCCTCACCCCTCCTACAGCGCTACACCACTGCCCTCACCACTCCCACAGCGCTACACCACTAATCACAACACTCCCACCGCTCTACACCACATCCCACACTACTGCCCATGGAACTCCCACAGCGCTACACCACTGCCTACACCACTCCCACAGCGCTACACAGCTGCCCACACCACTCCAACAGCACTACACCACTGCCCAAACCACTCCCACAGCACTACACCACTAACCACACCACTCCCACAGCGCTACACCACTTCCCACAACAGACCCAAAGCGCTACACCACTGCCCACACCACTCACACAGCGCAACACCAATGCCCACACCACTCCCACAGCGCAACACCACTGCCCACACCACTCCCACAGCGCTACACCACTGCCCACACCACTCATGCACCTCTACACCACTGCCCACACCACTCCCACAGCGTTATACCACTGCCAGCCCCACTCCCAAAGCGTTATACCACTGTCCACACCACTCCTACAGCGACACACCACTGCCCACAACACTCCCACAGCGCTACACCACTGCCCACAAAACTCCCACAGCGCTACACCACTGCCCACAACACTCCCTCAGCGCTACACCACTGCCCACAAAACTCCCACAGCGCTACACCACTGCCCACAACACTCCCTCAGCGCTACACCACTGCCCACAAAACTCCCACAGCGCTACACCACTGCCCACAACACTCCCTCAGCGCTATAGCACAACCCACACCACTCCCAGAGCGCTATACCACTGCCCACACCACTCCCAAGGCGCTACACCACTGCCCACACCACTCCCACAGCGCAACACCACTGCCCACACCACTCCCACAGCGCAACACCACTGCCGTCACCCCTCCCACAGCGCTACACCACTGCCCTCACCACACCCACAGCGCTACACCACTACTCACAACACTCCCACCGCTCTGCACCACATTCCACACAACTGCCCATGCAACTCCCACAGCGCTTCACCACTGCCCACACCACTCCCATAGCGCTACACAACTGCCCACACCACTCCAACAGCACTACACCACTGCCCAAACCACTCCCACAGCACTACACCACTAACCACACCACTCCCACAGCGCTACACCACTTCCCACACCAGACCCAAAGCGCTACACCACTGCCCACACCACTCCCACAGCGCAACACTACTGCCCACACCACTCCCACAGCCCTACACCACTGCCCATACAACACCAACAGCGCTACACCACTGCTCACCCCACTCCCACAGCGCTACACCACTGCCCACACCACTCCCACAGCCCTACACCACTGCTCACACCACAGCGCTACACCACAGCCCACACCACTCCCACAGCGCTACACCACTGCCCACACCACTCCCACAGCCCTACACCACTGCTCACACCACAGCGCTACACCACGGCCCACACCACTCCCACAGCGCTACACCACACACCACACCAATCCCACAGCTCTACACCACTGCCCACACCACTCCCACAGTGCTACTCCACAACCCACACCACTCCCACAGCGATACACCACTGCCCACACCACTCCCACAGCGCTACATCACTGCCAACTCCTCTCCCACAGCGCTACACTACTGCCCACACCATTCCCACAGCGCTACACCACTCCCCACACCACTCCCACAGCTCTACACCACTGCCACACAACTCCCACAGCGCTACAGCACGGCCCACACCATTCCCACAGCGTTATACCACTGCCTACACCATTCCCAATGCGTTATTCCACTGCCCACACCACACACACAGCGCTACACCACTGCACACACCACTCCCACAGCGCTACACCACTGCCCAAACCACACACAGAGCTCTACACCACTGCTCACACCACTCCCAAAGCAGTACAACGCTGCCCATAACACTCCCACAGCGCTACACCACTGCAAACACCAATCCCAAAGCGCTACACCACTGCCCACAACAGTCCCACAGCGCTACATCACTGCCCTCACCACACCCAAAGCGCTACACCACTGCCCACAACACTCACACAGCGCAACAACACACCCCACAAAGCACCCACAGCTCAACACCACTGACCACACCACTCCCACAGAGCTACTCCACAACCCACACCACTCCCACAGCGATACACGACTGCCCTCACCACTCCCACAGCGTCACACCACTACCCACAACAAACCACAGCACTACACCACTGCCCACACCAATCCCACAGCACTGCACCACTGCCCACACCACTCCCACAGCGATACACCACTGCCCACAACACTCCCACAGCACTACACCACTGCCCATACCACTCCCACCGCGCTACGCCAATGCCACACACCACTCCTACAGCGATTCACCACTGCCACACCACTCCCACAGCTCTACACCACTGCCACACCACTCCCACAGCGCTACACAACTGTCACACACCACTCCCACAGCGCCACACCACTGCCCACACCTCTCCCAAAGCGTCACACCACTAACCACACCACTCCCACAGCACTACACCACTGCCCACACCACTCCCACAGCACTCAACCACTGCCCACACCTCTCCCACAGCGCTACACCACTGCCAAAACCACTCACACAGCACTACGCCTTTGCCCACACAACTCCCACAGCGCTACACCACTGCCCACACCACTCCCACAGCGCTACACCACTGCTCACACCAGTCCCACAGCACTACACCACTGCACACACCACTCCCACAGCGCTACACCACTGCCCACACCATTCCCAAAGAGCTACACAACTCCCCTCACCACTCCCACAGCTCTACACCACTGCCACACTTCTCCCACAGTGCTACAGCACTGCCCACACAACGCCCACAGCGTTATAACAATGCCTACACCACTCCCAAAGCGTTATACCACTGCCCACACCACACACTCAGCGCTACACCATTGCCCACACCACTACTACAGCGCTACACCACTGCCCACACCAGTCCCACAGCGTCACACCACTAACCACACCACTCCCACAACACTACACCACTGCCCACACCAATCCCACAGCACTAAACCAGTGCCCACACCACACCCACAGCGCTACGCCATTGCCCACAACACTCCCACAGCGCTACACGACTGTGCACACCACTCCCACAGCGCTACACCACTGCCCTCACCACTCCCACAGCGCTACACCACTGCCCACACCACTCCCACAGCGTCACACCACTAACCACACCACTCCGACAGCGCTACACTACTGCCCACACCATTCCCACAGCGCTACACGACTCCCCAAACCACTCCCACAGCTCTACACCACTGCCACACTTCTCCCACTGTGCTACAGCACTGCCCACACCACTCCCACAGCGTTATACCACTGCCTACACCACCCCAAAGCGTTATACCACTGCCCACACCACTCCCACAACGCAACACCACTGCCCACAACACTCCCACAGCGCAACACCACTTCCCTCACCCCTCCCACAGCGCTACACCACTGCCCTCACCACTCCCACAGCGCTACACCACTGCCCACACCACTCCCACCGCTCTACACAACATCCCACACTACTGCCCATGCAACTCCCACAGCGCTACACCACTGCCCACACCACTCCCACAGCGCTACACAACTGCCCACACCTCTCCCACAGCACTACACCACTGTCCAAACCACTCCCACAGCACTACACCACTAACCGCAACACTCCCACAGCGCTACAACACTTCCAACTCCATACCCAAAGCGCTACACCATTGCCCACACCACTCACACAGCGCAACACCAATGCCCACACCACTCCCACAGCGCTACAACACTGTCCACACCCCTGCCGCACCTCTACACCACTGCCCACGCCACACCCACAGCACTACACCACTGCCCACACCATTCCCAAAGCGTTATACCACTGCCCACACCACTCCCACAGCGCTACACCAAAACCCACACCACTCCCACAGCACTACACCACTGCCCATACCACACACACAGCGCATCACCACTGCCAAAACCACTCCCACAGCACTACACCACTGCCCTCACCACTCCCACAGCGTGAAACCACTGCCTACACCACTCCCAAAGCGTTATATCACTGCCCACAGCACACACACAGCGCTACACCACTGCCCACACCACTTCCACAGCGTTATATCACTGCCCACAGCACACACACAACGCTACACCAATGCCACACACCACTCCCACAGCGCTACACCATTACCTACACAACTCCCAGAGCGCTACACCACTGCCCACAACACTCCCACAGGGCTACACCACAACCCACAATTCTCCCAGAGCGCTACACCACAACCCACACCACTCCCACAGCGCTACACCACTGCTCACACCACTCCCAAGGCGCTACACCACTGCCCACACCACTCCCACAGAGCTCCACCACTGCCGACAACACTCCCACAGCGCTACACCACTGCCCTCACCACTCCCACAGAGCTACACCACTGCCCACAACACTCCCACCGCTCTACACCACATCCCACACCACTGCCCATCCAACTCCCACAGCGCTACACCAATGCCCACACCAAACCCAAAGCGCTACACCACTGCCCACACCACTCCCAAAGCGCTACACAACTGCCCACACCACTCCCATAGCGCTACACCACTGCCCACACCACTCCCACAGCGCTACACCACTGCCAACTCCATCCCTCAGCGCTACACCACTGCACACACCACTCTCACAGCGCAGCACCACACCCCACACCGCTACAACAGCCCAACACCACTGACCACACCACTCCCACAGCGCTACTACACAACCCACACCACTCCCACAGCGCTACACCACAACCCACACCACTCCCACAGCGTCACACCACTAACAGCACCACTCCCACAGCACTACACCACTGCCCACAACACTCCCACAGCACTACACCACTGCCCACACCACTCCCACATCGCTACACCACTGCCAAAACCACTCACACAGCGATACGCCATTGCCCACAACACTCCCACAGCGCTACACAACTGCGCACACCACTCCCACAGCGTCACACCACTAAACACACCACTCCCACAGCACTACACCACTGCTCACACCACTCCGACAGCGCTACACTAATGCCCACACCACTCCCACAGCTCTACACCACTGCTCACACCACTCCGACAGCGCTACAGCACTGCCCACACCACTCCCACAGCGTTATACCACTGCCTACACCACTACCAAAGCGTTATACCACTGCCCACACCACACACTCAGCGCTACACCATTGCCCACACCACTACTACAGCGCTTCACCACTGCCTACACTACTCCCACAGCGCTACACCACTGCCCACACCACTCCCACAGTGCTACACCACTGCCCACAAAACTCCCACAGCGCTACACCACTGCCCACATCACTCCCTCAGCGCTACACCACAACCCACACCACTCCCAGAGCGCTATAGCACTGCCCACACCACTCCCAAGGCGCTACACCACCGCCCACACCACTCCCACAGCGCTACACAACTGCCCACACCACTCCCACAGCGCTACACCACTGCCCAAACCACTCCCACAGCACTACACCACTAACCACACCACTTCCACAGCGCTACACCACTTCCCACACCAGACCCAAAGCGCTACACCACTGCCCACACCACTCACACAGCGCAACACCAATGCCCACACCACTCCCACAGCGCAACACCACTGCCGACACCACTCCCAAAGCGCTTCACCACTTCCCACACCACTTCTGCACCTCTACACCACTGCCCACACCACTCCCACAGCGTTATACCACTGCCCACCCCACTCCCAAAGCGTTATACCACTGTCCACACCACTCCCACAGCGATACGCCACTGCCACACCACTCCCACAGCTCTACACCACTGCCACACTTCTCCAACAGTGCTACACCACTGCCCACACCACACACTCAGCGCTACACCATTGCCCACACCTCTACTACAGCGCTTCACCACTGCCCACACTACTCCCACAGCGCTACACCACTGCCCACACCACTCCCACAGCGCTACACCACTGCCCACAAAACTCCCACAGCGCTACACCACTGCCCACAACACTTCCTCAGCGCTATACCACAACCCACACAACTCCCAGTGCGCTATACCACTGCCCACACCACTCCCAAGGCGCTACACTACTGGCCACACCACTCCCACAGCGCAACACCACTGCCCACACCACTCCCACAGCGCAACACCACTGCCGTCACCCCTCCCACAGCGCTACACCACTGCCCACACCACTCCCATAGCGCTACACAACTGCCCACACCACTCCAACAGCACTACACCACTGCCCAAACCACTCCCACAGCACTACACCACTAACCACACCACTCCCACAGCGCTACACCACTTCCCACACCAGACCCAAAGCGCTACACCACTGCCCACACCACTCCCACAGCGCAACACCACTGCCCACACCACTCCCACAGCGCTACACCACTGCCCACACCACTCCTGCACCTCTACACCACTGCCCACACCACTCCCACAGCATTATACCACTGCCCACCCCACTCCCAAAACGTTATACCACTGTCCACACTTCTCCAACAGCGACACACCACTGCCCACACCACTCCCACAGCGCTACACAACTGCCCACACCACTCCCACAGCCCTACACCACTGCCCATACAACACCAACAGCGCTACACCACTGCCCACACCACTCCCACAGCCCTACACCACTGCTCACACCACAGCGCTACACCACGGCCCAAACCACTCCCACTGCGCTAATCCACTGCCCACACCACTCCCACAGCCCTACACCACTGCTCACACCACAGCGCTACACCACGGCCCACACCACTCCCACAGCGCTACACCACACACCACACCACTCCCACAGCTCTACACCACTGCCCACACCACTCCCACAGCGATACACCACTGCCCACACCACTCACACAGCGCTACACCACTGCCAACACCACTCCCACAGCGCTACACCACACACCACACCACTCCCACAGTGCTACTCCACAACCCACACCACTCCCACAGCGATACACCACTGCCCACACCACTCCCACAGCGCTACACCACTGCCAACACCTCTCCCACAGCGCTACACTACTGCCCACACCATTCCCACAGCGCTACAGCACTCCCCACACCACTCCCACAGCTCTACATCACTGCCACACAACTCCCACAGTGCTACAGCACTGCCCACACCATTCCCACAGCGTTATACCACTGCCTACACCATTCCCAAAGCGTTATTCCACTGCCTACACCACACACACAGCGCTACAACATTGCCCACACCACTCCTATAGCGCTACACCACTGCACACACCACTCCCACAGCGCTACACCACTGCCCAAACCACTCACAGAGCTCTACACCACTGCTCACACCACTCCCAAAGCAGTACAACGCTGCCCATAACACTCCCACAGCGCTACATCACTGCCCTCACCACACCCAAAGCGCTACACCACTGCCCACAACACTCACACAGCGCAACACCACACCCCACACCGCACCCACAGCTCAACACCACTGACCACACCACTCCCACAGAGCTACTCCACAACCCTCACCACTCCCACAGCGTCACACCACTACCCATACCAAACCACAGCACTACACCACTGCCCACACCACTCCCACAGCGATACACCACTGCCCATAGCACACCCACCGCGCTACGCCAATGCCACACACCACTCCCACAGCGTCACACCACTAAACACAACTCTCCCATAGCACTACACCACTGCCCATACCACTCCCACAGCGCTACACCACTGCCCACACCACACCCTCAGCGCTACACCACTGCTCACACCACTCCGACAGCGCTACACTAATGCCCACACCATTCCCACAGCGCTACACCACTGCCCACACCACACCCTCAGCGCTACACCACTGCCACACTTCTCCAACAGTGCTACAGCACTTCCCACACCACTCCCACAGCGTTATACCACTGCCTACACCACTACCAAAGCTTTATACCACTGCCCACACCACACACTCAGCGCTACACCATTGCCCACACCACTCCCACAGCGCTACACTACTGCCCACACCACTCCCACAGCGCTACACCACTGCCCACAAAACTCCCACAGCGCTATACCACTGCCCACACCACTCCCAAGGCGCTACACCACTGCCCACACCACTCCCTCAGCGCAACACCACTGCGCACACCACTCCCACAGCGCAACACCACTGCCCTCACCCCTCCCACAGCGCAACACCACTACTCACAACACTCCCACCGCTCTACACCACATCCCACACCACTGCCCATGCAACTCCCACAGCGTTACACCACTGCCTACACCACTCCCACAGCGCTACACAACTGCCCACACCACTCCAAAAGCACTACACCACTGCCCAAACCACTCCCACAGTACTACACCACTAACCACACCACTCCCACAGCGCTACACCACTTCCCACACCAGACCCAAAGCGCTACACCACTGCCCACACCACTCACACAGCGCAACACCAATGCCCACACCACACCCACAGCGCAACACCACTGCCCACACCACTCCGACAGCGCTACACCACTGCCCACACCACTCTTGCACCTCTACAGCACTGCCCACACCACTCCCACAGCGTTATACCACTGCCCACCCCACTCCCAAAGCGTTATACCACTGTCCACAGCACTCCTACAGCGACACACCACTGCCCACACCACTCCCACAGCGGTACACCACTGCCACACCACTCCCACAGCTCTACACCACTGCCACACTTCTCCATCAGTGCTACAGCACTGCCCACACCACTCCCACAGCGGTATACCACTGCCTACATCACTCCCAAAGCGTTATACCACTGCCCACACCACACACTCAGCGCTACACCATTGCCCACACCACTACTACAGCGCTTCACCACTGCCCACACTACTCCCACAGCGCTACACCACTGCCCACAACACTCCCACAGCGCTACACCACTGCCCACAAAACTCCCACAGCGCTACACCACTGCCCACAACACTCCCTCAGCGCTATACCACAACCCACACCACTCCCAGAGCGCTATACCACTGCCCACACCACTCCCAAGGCGCTACACCACTGCCCACACCACTCCCACAGCGCAACACCACTGCCCACACCACTCCCACAGCGCAACACCACTGCCGTCACCCCTCCCACAGCGCTACACCACTGCCCATGCAACTCCCACAGCGCTACACCACTGCCCACACCACTCCAACAGCACTACACCACTGCCCAAACCACTCCCACAGCACTACACCACTAACCACACCACTCCCACAGCGCTACACCACTTCCCACACCAGACCCAAAGCGCTACACCACTGCCCACACCACTCCCACAGCGCTACACCACTGCCCACACCACTCCCACAGCGCTACACCACTTCCCACACCAGACCCAAAGCGCTACACCACTGCCCACACCACTCCCACAGCGCAACACCACTGCCCACACCACTCCCACAGCGCTACACCACTGCCCACACCACTCCCACAGCGTTATACCACTGCCCACCCCACTCCCAAAACGTTATACCACTGTCCACACCACTCCTACAGCGACACACCACTGCCCACACCACTCCCACAGCGCTACACAACTGCCCACACCACTCCCACAGCCCTACACCACTGCCCATACAACACCAACAGCGCTACAACACTGATCATACCACTCCCACAGCGCTACACCACTGCCCACACCACTCCCACAGCCCTACACCGCTGCTCACACCACAGCGCTACACCACAGCCCACACCACTCCCACAACGCTACACCACGGCCCACACCACTCCCACAGCGCTACACCACACACCACACCACTCCCACAGGTCTACACCACTGCCCACACCACTCCCACAGTGCTACTCCACAACCCACACCACTCCCACAGCGATACACCACTGCCCACACCACTCCCACAGCGCTACACCACTGCCAACACCTCTCCCACAGCGCTACACTACTGCCCACACCATTCCCACAGCGCTACAGCACTCCCCACACCACTCCCACAGCTCTACACCACTGCCACACAACTCCCACAGTGCTACAGCACGGCCCACACGATTCCCGCAGCGTTATACCACTGCCTACACCATTCCCAAAGCGTTATTCCACTGCCCACACCACACACACAGCGCTACACCACTGCACACACCACTCCCCCAGCGCTACACCACTGCCCAAACCACTCACAGAGCTCTACACCACTGCTCACACCACTCCCAAAGCAGTACAACGCTGCCCATAACTCTCCCACAGCGCTACACCACTGCCCACACCACACCCACAGCGCTACACCACTGCAAACACCAATCCCAAAGCGCTACACCGCTGCCCACAACAGTCCCACAGCGCTACATCACTGCCCTCACCACACCCAAAGCGCTACACCACTGCCCACAACACTCACACAGCGCAACACCACACCCCACACCGCACCCACAGCTCAACACCACTGACCACACCACTCCCACAGAGCTACTCCACAACCCATACCACTCCCACAGCGCTACACGACTGCCCTCACCACTCCCACAGCGTCACACCACTACCCACACCAAACCACAGCACTACACCACTGCCCACACCAATCCCACAGCACTGCACCACTGCCCACACCACTCCCACCGCGATACACCACTGCCCACAACACTCCCACAGCACTACACCACTGCCCATACCACTCCCACCGCGCTATGCCAATGCCACACACCACTCCTACAGCGCTTCACCACTGCCACACCACTCCCACAGCTCTACACCACTGCCACACCACTCCCACAGCGCTACACAACTGTCACACACCACTCCCACAGCGCTACACCACTGCCCACACCACTCCCACAGCCCTACACCACTGCTCACACCACAGCGCTACACCACAAACCACACCATTCCCACAGCGCTACACCACTACCCACACCACTCCCAAGGCGCTATACCACTGCCCTCACCACACCCACAGCGCTACACCACTGCCCACAACAATCCCACAGCGCTACACCACAAACCACACCATTCCCACAGCGCTACACCACTGCCACAACACTCCCACAGCGCTACACCACTGCCACAAACCACACCCTCAGCACTACAGCACTGCGACACACCACTCCCAGAGCGCTACACCACTTCTCACACCACCCCCACAGCGCTACACCACTGCCCACACCACTCCCACAGCGCTACACAACTGTCACACACCACTCCCACAGCGCTACACCACTGCACACAACACTCCCACAACGTTACAGCTCTGCCCACAACAGTCCCTCAGCGCTACACCACTGCCCTCACCATTCCCACAGCGCTATACCACTGCCCTCACCACTCCCACAGCGCTAAACCACTGCCCACAACACTGCCCATGCAACTCCCACAGCGCTACAGCACTGCCCACACCACTCCTACAGCGCTACACAACTGCCCACACCACTCCCACAGCACTACACCACTGCCCAAACAACTCTCACAGCACGACACCACTACCCACACCACTCCCACAGCGCTTCAACACTGCCCACACCACTCCCAAAGCGCTACACCACTGCCCACACCACTCCCACAGCGTTACACCACTTCCCTCACCACTCACACAACGCTACACCACACCCCTCACCACTCCCACAGTTCTACACCAATGCAAACACCACTCCCACTGCGCTACTCCTCAACCCACACCATTCCCACAGCGCTACACGACTGCCCGCACCACTCCCACAGCGCCACACCACTACCCACACCACTGCCACAGCACTACACCACTGCCCACACAACTCACACAGCGCTACACCACTGCCCAAAACACACACAAAGCGCTACACCATTGCCCACACCACTCCCACAGCTCTACAGCACTGCCCACACCACTGCCACAGCGTTTTACCACTGCCTACATCACTCCCAAGGCGTTATACCACTGCCCACACCACACACACAGCGCTACACCATTGCCCAAACCATTCCTACAGCGCTGCACCACTGCCCACACCACGCCCACAGCGCTACATCACAACACACAACACTCCCACAGCACTACACCACTGCCCACAACACTCCCACTGAGCTACACAACTGCGCACACCACTCCCACAGTGCTACATCACTTCCCACAACACTCCCACTGCGCTACACCAAAACCCACACCAATCCCACAGCACTACACCACAGCCCACAACAAACACACAGCGCTACACCACTGCACACACCACTCCTACAGCGCTACACCACAATCCACAACACTCCCACAGCGATACACCACTGCCCACATCACTCCCAAAGCGTTAAACCACTGCCCACACCACACACAGCGCTACACCATTGCCCAAACCACTCCCACAGCGCTACACCACTGCCACAAACCACTCCCACAGCGCTACACAACTGCACACAACACTCCCACAACGTTACAGCACTGCCCACAACAGTCCCTCAGCGCTACACCACTGCCCTCACCATTCCCACAGCGCTATACCACTGCCCTCACCACTCCCACAGCGCTACACCACTGCCCACAACACTCCCAGCGCTCTACACCACATCCCACACCACTGCCCATGCAACTCCCACAGCGCTACAGCACTGCCCACACCACTCCTACAGCGCTACACAACTGCCCACACCACTCCCACAGCACTACACCACTGCCCAAACAACTCTCACAGCACGACACTACTACCCACACCACTCCCACAGCGTTTCACCACTGCCCACACCACTACCAAAGCGCTACACCACTGCCCACAGCACTCCCACAACGTTACACCACTTCCCTCACGACTCACACAGCGCTACACCACTGCCCACACCACGCCCACAGCGCAACACCACTGCCCACACCACTCCCACAACGCTACAGCACACCCCTCACCACTCCCACAGTTCTACACCAATGCAAACACCACTCCCACTGCGCTACTCCTCAACCCACACCATTCCCACAGCGCTACACCACTGCCCAAAACACACACAAAGCGCTACACCATTGCCCACACCACTCCCACAGCTCTACAGCACTGCCCACACCACTGCCACAGCGTTTTACCACTGCCTACATCACTCCCAAGGCGTTATACCACTGCCCACACCACACACACAGCGCTACACCATTGCCCAAACCATTCCTACAGCGCTGCACCACTGCCCACCCCACTCCGACAGCGCTACACCACTGCCCACACCACGCCCACAGCGCTACATCACAACACACAACACTCCCACAGCACTACACCACTGCCCACAACACTCCCACAGAGCTACACAACTGCGCACACCACTCCCACAGTGCTACATCACTTCCCACAACACTCCCACTGCGCTACACCAAAACCCACACCAATCCCACAGCACTACACCACAGCCCACAACAAACACACAGCGCTACACCACTGCACACACCACTCCTACAGCGCTACACCACAATCCACAACACTCCCACAGCGATACATCACTGCCCACATCACTCCCAAAGCGTTATACCACTGCCCACACCACACACAGCGCTACACCATTGCCCAAACCACTCCTACAGCGCTACACCACTGCCCACACCACTCCCACAGCGCTACACCACTGCCCACACAACTCCCACAGCGCAACACCACTGCCCAAATCACTCCCACAGCGCTACACCACTGACCACACCACTCCCACAGCACTACACCACTGACCACACCACTCCCACAGCACTGCACCACTGCCCACACAACTCCCACAGCGCTACACCACTGCCCAAACCACGCACACAGCGCTACACCATTGCCCACACCACTCCTACAGCGCTACACCACTGCCCACCCCACACCCACAGCGCTACACCTCTGCCACACACCACTCCCACAGCGCAACACTATTACCTACACAAATCCAACAGCGCTACACCACTGCCCACACCACTCCCAGAGCGCTACATCACAACACACAACACTCCCACAGCGCTACACCACTGCACACACCACACCCACAGCACTACACCACTGCCCACACCACACCAAAAGCGCAACACCACAGCCCAAACCACTCACACAGCGCTACACCAAAACCCACACCACTCCCACAGCACTACACCACAGCCCACACCACACACACAGCGCTACACCAAAACCCACACCACTCCCACAGCACTACACCACAGCCCACACCACACACACAGCGCTACACCAATGCCCACACCAATCCCACAGCACTGCACCACTTCCCAAACCACTCACACAGCGCTACGCAATTGCCCACACCACTCCCACAGCGCTACACCACTGCCCATACCACTCCAACAGCGATACACCACAGCCCACACCACTACCAGAGAGCTACACCACTGCCCACACCACTCCCACAGCGCTACACCACTGCCTATAACACTCCTACAGCGCTACACCACAACCCACACCACTCCCAAGGCGCTACGCCACAGCCCTCACCCCTCCCACAGCGCTACACCAATGCCCACACCAATCCCACAGCACTGCACCACTGCCCACACCACTCCCACAGCGCTACACAAGTGCCCACACCGCTCCCACAGCACTACACCACTGCCCATACCACTCCCACAGCGATACACCACTGCCCACACCACTACCAAAGCGCTTCACCACTGCCCACACCACTCCCACAGAGCTACACCACAGCCCACAACACTCCCACAGCGCTACACCTCTGCCCTCACCCCTCCCACAGCGCTACACCACTGCCCACACCACTCCCACAGCGATAAACCACTGCCCAAACCACTCGAACAGCACTACACCACTAACCACACCACTCCCACAGCGCTACACCACTTCCCACACCAGACCCAAAGCGCTACACAACTGCCCACCCCACTCACACAGCGCAACACAAATGCCCACACCACTCCCAGAGCGCTACTCCACTGCCCACAACACTCCCGCATCTCTACACCACTGCCCACACCACTCCCACAGCGTTATACCACTGACAACACCACTCCCAAAGCGTTATACCACTACCCACAACACTCCCACAGCTCTACACCACTGCCACACCACTCCCACAGCACTAAAGCACTGCTACACACCACACCCAGAGCGCTACACCACTTCTCACACCAATCCCACAGCTCTACACCACTGCACACACCACTCCCACAGCGCTACACAACTGTCACACACCACTCCCACAGCGCTACACCATTACCTACACCACTCCCACAGCGTTATACCACTGACAACACCACTCCCAAAGCGTTATACCACTACCCACAACACTCCCACAGCTCTACACCACTGCCACACCACTCCCACAGCACTAAAGCACTGCTACACACCACACCCAGAGCGCTACACCACTTCTCACACCAATCCCACAGCTCTACACCACTGCACACACCACTCCCACAGCGCTACACAACTGTCACACACCACTCCCACAGCGCTACACCATTACCTACACCACTCCCACAGCGCTACACCAAAATCCACAACACTCCCTCAGCGATACACCACTGCCCACAACACTCCCACAGCGTTACACCAATGCCCACACCATTCCCACAGAGCTACACCACTGCCCACAACAACCCCACAGCGCTACACCACAACCCATACCATTCCCACAGCGCTACACCACTGCCCACACCACTCCCAAGGCGCTACAACACTACCCGCACCACTCCCACAGTGCTACACCACTGCCCACAACAGTCCCACAGCGCTACACCACTGCCCACACCACTCCCACAGCGCTACACCACTGCCCACACCACTCCCACAGCGTTACACCACTTCCCTCAGCACTCACGCAGCGCTACACCACTGCCCACACCACTCCCACAGCGCAACACCACTGCCCACACCACTCCCACAACGCTACACCACACCCCACACAACTCCCACAGCTCTACACCAATGCTAACACCACTCCCAATGCGCTACCCCTCAACCAACACCATTCCCACAGCACTACACCACTGACCACACCACTCCCAAAGCACTGCACCACTGCCCACACAACTCCCACAGCGCTACACCACTGCCCAAACCATTCCCACAGCGCTACACCACTGCCCAAACCACACACACAGCGCTACACCATTGCCCACACCACTCCTACAGCGCTACACCACTGCCCACCCCACTCCCACAGCGCTACACCTCTGCCACACACCACTCCCACAGCGCAACACTATTACCTACACAAATCCCACAGCGCTACACCACTGCCCACACCACTCCCACAGCGCTACATCACAACACACAACACTCCCACAGCGCTACACGACTGCCCACAACACTCCCACAGAGCTACACAACTGCGCACACCACTCCCACAGCGCTTCACCTCTTCCAACAACATTCCCACAGCGCTACACCAAAACCCACACCACTCCCACAGCCCTACACCACTGCCCACACAACTCCCACACGCTACACCACTGACCACACCACTCCCACAGCGCTACATCACAACACACAACACTCCCACAGCACTACACCTCTGCCCACACCACTCCCACAGCGCTACAGGACTGCCCACACCACTCCCACAGCGCTAAACCACTGCCCACACCACTCCCACAGCTCAACACCACTGCCCACACCACTCCCACAGCGCTACTCCACATCCCACACGACTCCCACAGCGCTACACGACTGCCCACACCACTCCCACAGCGTCACCCCACTACCCACACCACTCCCACAGCACTACACCACTGCCCACAACACTCCCACAGCGCTACAACACTGCCCACAACACTCCCACAACGCTACACCACTGTCCACACCATTCCCACAGCGCTACACCACTGCCCACACCACTCCAACAGCGCTGCACCGCAACCTACACCACTCCCACAGCGCTACACCACTGCCCACACCACTCCCACAGCGCTACACCACTGCCCACAACACTTTCACAGCGCTACACCACTGTCCACACCATTCCCACAGCGCTACACCACTGCCCACAACAGTCCCACAGCGCTACACCACAACCCACACCATTCCCAGAGCGCTACACCACTGCCCACACCACTCCCACAGCGCTACACAACTGCCCATACCACTCCCACAGCACTACACAACTGCCCAAACCACTCCCACAGCACTACACCACTACCCACACCACTCCCTCAGCGCTACACCACTGCCCACACTAAACCCAACGCGCTTCACCACTTCCCACACCACTCCCAAAGCACTACACCACTGCACACACCACTCCCACAGCACTACACCACTGCCCACACCACATGCACAGCACTACACCACAACCCACACCACTCCCACAGCACTACACCACAACCCACACCACTCCCACAGCGCTACACCACAACCTACAACACTCCCACAGCGCTACACCACTGCCCACACCACTCCCACAGCGCTACACAACTGCCCACAACACTCCCACAGAGCTACACCACTGCCCACACCACTCCCACAGCGCTACACAACTGCCCATACCACTCCCACAGCACTACACAACTGCCCAAACCACTCCCACAGCACTACACCACTACCCACACCACTCCCTCAGCGCTACACCACTGCCCACACCAAACCCAACGCGCTTCACCACTTCCCACACCACTCCCAAAGCACTACACCACTGCACACACCACTCCCACTGCACTACACCACTGCCCACACCACTCCCACAGCACTACGCCACTGCCCACAACACTCCCTCAGCGCTACACCACTGCACACAACACTCCCACAGCGCTACACCACTGCCCACAACACTCCCACAGCGCTACACCACTGCCCACACCACTCCCACAGCGCTACACCACTACCCACACCACTCCCACATCTCTACACCACTGCCACACCACTCCCACAGCTCTACAGCACTGCCCACACCACTCCCACAGCGCTACACAACTGCCCACACCACTCCCACAGCACTACACAACTGCCCAAACCACTCCCCCAGCACTACACCACTACCCACACCACACCCACAGAGCTACACCATTACACACACCACTCCCACATCTCTACACCACTGCCCACACCACTCTCACATCTCTACACCACTGCCACACCACTCCCACAGTGCTACAGCATTGCTCACAACACTCTCACAGCGTTATACCATTGCCTACACCACTCCCAATGCGCTACACCACTGCCACTCACCACTCCCACAGCGCTACACTATTACATACACAACTCCCACAGCGCTACACCAAAGCCCACACCACTCCCACAGCGCTACACCACTGCCCACACCACTCCCACAGCGCTACACCACTGACCACAACACTCCCAAAGCGCTAATCCACTGCCCACAACACTCCCACAGCGCTACACCACAACCCACACCACTCCCACAGCGCTACACCACTGCCCACACCACTCCAAAGGCGCTACACCACTGCACACATCAATCCCACAGCGCTACACCACTGCCCACAACACTCCCACAGTGCTACACCACTGCCCTCACCCCTCCCACAGCACTACACCACTGTTCTCACCCCTCCCACAGCGCTACACCACTGCCCACACCACTCCAAAGGCGCTACACCATTGCACACATCAATCCCACAGCCCTACACCACTGCCCACAACAGTCCCACAGCGCTACATCACTGCCCTCACCACTCACACAGCGCTACACCACTGCCCACAAGAATCCCACCGCTCTACACCTCATCCCACACCACTGCCCATGCAACTCCCACAGCGCTACACCACTTCCAACTCCAGACACAAAGCTCTACACCACTGCCCACACCACTCACGCAGAACAACACCAATGCCCACAACACTCCCACAGCGCAACACCACTGCCCACACCACTCCCACAGCGCTACACCAAAACCCACACCACTCGCACAGCGCTACACCACTGCCCAAACCACTGCAACAGCACTACACCACTGACCACACCACTCCCACAGCGCTACAGCACTGCCCACACCACTCCCACAGCGTTATACCACTGGCAACACCACTCCCACAGCGCTACACCACAACCCAAACCACTCCCACAGCGCTACACCACTGCCCACACCACTCCCAAGGCGCTACACCACTGCCCACACCACTCCCACAGCGCTACACCACTGCCCACACCACTCCCACAGCGTTACACCACTTCCCTCAGCACTCACGCAGCGCTACACCACTGCCCACACCACTCCCACAGCGCAACACCACTGCCCACACCACTCCCACAACGCTACACCACACCCCACACAACTCCCACAGCTCTACACCAATGCTAACACCACTCCCAATGCGCTACCCCTCAACCAACACCATTCCCACAGCACTACACCACTGACCACACCACTCCCAAAGCACTGCACCACTGCCCACACAACTCCCACAGCGCTACACCACTGCCCAAACCATTCCCACAGCGCTACACCACTGCCCAAACCACACACACAGCGCTACACCATTGCCCACACCACTCCTACAGCGCTACACCACTGCCCACCCCACTCCCACAGCGCTACACCTCTGCCACACACCACTCCCACAGCGCAACACTATTACCTACACAAATCCCACAGCGCTACACCACTGCCCACACCACTCCCACAGCGCTACATCACAACACACAACACTCCCACAGCGCTACACGACTGCCCACAACACTCCCACAGAGCTACACAACTGCGCACACCACTCCCACAGCGCTTCACCTCTTCCAACAACATTCCCACAGCGCTACACCAAAACCCACACCACTCCCACAGCCCTACACCACTGCCCACACAACTCCCACACGCTACACCACTGACCACACCACTCCCACAGCGCTACATCACAACACACAACACTCCCACAGCACTACACCTCTGCCCACACCACTCCCACAGCGCTACAGGACTGCCCACACCACTCCCACAGCGCTAAACCACTGCCCACACCACTCCCACAGCTCAACACCACTGCCCACACCACTCCCACAGCGCTACTCCACATCCCACACGACTCCCACAGCGCTACACGACTGCCCACACCACTCCCACAGCGTCACCCCACTACCCACACCACTCCCACAGCACTACACCACTGCCCACAACACTCCCACAGCGCTACAACACTGCCCACAACACTCCCACAACGCTACACCACTGTCCACACCATTCCCACAGCGCTACACCACTGCCCACACCACTCCAACAGCGCTGCACCGCAACCTACACCACTCCCACAGCGCTACACCACTGCCCACACCACTCCCACAGCGCTACACCACTGCCCACAACACTTTCACAGCGCTACACCACTGTCCACACCATTCCCACAGCGCTACACCACTGCCCACAACAGTCCCACAGCGCTACACCACAACCCACACCATTCCCAGAGCGCTACACCACTGCCCACACCACTCCCACAGCGCTACACAACTGCCCATACCACTCCCACAGCACTACACAACTGCCCAAACCACTCCCACAGCACTACACCACTACCCACACCACTCCCTCAGCGCTACACCACTGCCCACACTAAACCCAACGCGCTTCACCACTTCCCACACCACTCCCAAAGCACTACACCACTGCACACACCACTCCCACAGCACTACACCACTGCCCACACCACATGCACAGCACTACACCACAACCCACACCACTCCCACAGCACTACACCACAACCCACACCACTCCCACAGCGCTACACCACAACCTACAACACTCCCACAGCGCTACACCACTGCCCACACCACTCCCACAGCGCTACACAACTGCCCACAACACTCCCACAGAGCTACACCACTGCCCACACCACTCCCACAGCGCTACACAACTGCCCATACCACTCCCACAGCACTACACAACTGCCCAAACCACTCCCACAGCACTACACCACTACCCACACCACTCCCTCAGCGCTACACCACTGCCCACACCAAACCCAACGCGCTTCACCACTTCCCACACCACTCCCAAAGCACTACACCACTGCACACACCACTCCCACTGCACTACACCACTGCCCACACCACTCCCACAGCACTACGCCACTGCCCACAACACTCCCTCAGCGCTACACCACTGCACACAACACTCCCACAGCGCTACACCACTGCCCACAACACTCCCACAGCGCTACACCACTGCCCACACCACTCCCACAGCGCTACACCACTACCCACACCACTCCCACATCTCTACACCACTGCCACACCACTCCCACAGCTCTACAGCACTGCCCACACCACTCCCACAGCGCTACACAACTGCCCACACCACTCCCACAGCACTACACAACTGCCCAAACCACTCCCCCAGCACTACACCACTACCCACACCACACCCACAGAGCTACACCATTACACACACCACTCCCACATCTCTACACCACTGCCCACACCACTCTCACATCTCTACACCACTGCCACACCACTCCCACAGTGCTACAGCATTGCTCACAACACTCTCACAGCGTTATACCATTGCCTACACCACTCCCAATGCGCTACACCACTGCCACTCACCACTCCCACAGCGCTACACTATTACATACACAACTCCCACAGCGCTACACCAAAGCCCACACCACTCCCACAGCGCTACACCACTGCCCACACCACTCCCACAGCGCTACACCACTGACCACAACACTCCCAAAGCGCTAATCCACTGCCCACAACACTCCCACAGCGCTACACCACAACCCACACCACTCCCACAGCGCTACACCACTGCCCACACCACTCCAAAGGCGCTACACCACTGCACACATCAATCCCACAGCGCTACACCACTGCCCACAACACTCCCACAGTGCTACACCACTGCCCTCACCCCTCCCACAGCACTACACCACTGTTCTCACCCCTCCCACAGCGCTACACCACTGCCCACACCACTCCAAAGGCGCTACACCATTGCACACATCAATCCCACAGCCCTACACCACTGCCCACAACAGTCCCACAGCGCTACATCACTGCCCTCACCACTCACACAGCGCTACACCACTGCCCACAAGAATCCCACCGCTCTACACCTCATCCCACACCACTGCCCATGCAACTCCCACAGCGCTACACCACTTCCAACTCCAGACACAAAGCTCTACACCACTGCCCACACCACTCACGCAGAACAACACCAATGCCCACAACACTCCCACAGCGCAACACGACTGCCCACACCACTCCCACAGCGCTACACCAAAACCCACACCACTCGCACAGCGCTACACCACTGCCCAAACCACTGCAACAGCACTACACCACTGACCACACCACTCCCACAGCGCTACAGCACTGCCCACACCACTCCCACAGCGTTATACCACTGGCAACACCACTCCCACAGCGCTACACCACAACCCAAACCACTCCCACAGCGCTACACCACTGCCCACACCACTCCCAAGGCGCTACACCACTGCCCACACCACTCCAACAGCGCTACACCACTGCCCTCACCACACCCACAGCGCAACACCATTACCTACACAACTCCCACAGCGCTACACCACTGCCCACAACACTCCCACAGCGCTACACCACAACCCAAACAACTCCCACAGCGCTACACCACTGCCCACACCACTCCCAAGGCGCTACACAACTGCCCACACCACTCCAACAGCGCTACACCACCGCCCACAACACTCCCACCGCTCTACACCACATCCGACACCACTGCCCATGCAACTCCCACAGCGCTACACCAATACCCACACCAAACCCAAAGCGCTACAGTACTGCACACACCACCCCCGCACCTCTACACCATTGCCCACACCACTCCCAAAGCGATATACCAATGTCCACACCACTCCCACAGCGTCACACCACTACCCACACCACTCCCACAGCA
This sequence comes from Cetorhinus maximus, assembly GCF_964194155.1. Lineage (NCBI taxonomy): Eukaryota > Metazoa > Chordata > Chondrichthyes > Lamniformes > Cetorhinidae > Cetorhinus > Cetorhinus maximus. The sequence goes on from NW_027597625.1 coordinate 50,003, forward strand.
CTACACCACTGCCCACACCACTCCCACAGCACTACACCACTGCCCACACAACTCCCACAGCGCTACACCACAACCCACACCATTGCCCACACCACTCCCACAGCACTACACCCCTGTCCAAACCACTCCCACAGCACTACACCACTAACCGCAACACTCCCACAGCGCTACACCACTTCCCACTCCAGACCCAAAGCGCTACACCACTGGCAAGACCACTCACACAGCGCAACACAAACACCCACACCTATCCCACAGCGCAACACCACTGCCCACACCACTCACACAGCGCTACACCACTGTCCACACCACTGCAGCACCTCTAAACCACTGCCCAAACCACTCCCACAGCACTACACCACTGCCCACATCACTCCCACAGCATTACACCAATGCCCAAACCACTCCCACAGCACTACACCACTGCCCTCACCACTCCCACAGCGCTACACCACTGCCCACAATATTCCCAAGCACTATACCACTGCCTACACCACTCCCAAAGTATTATACCAATGCGCACAGCACACACACAGCGCCACACCATTACCTACACAACTCCCACAGCGCTAGACCACTGCCCACACCATTCCCACAGCACTACACCTCTGCACTCACCACTCCCACAGCGTTATACAGCTGCCTAAACAACTCCCAAAGCGTTATATCATTTCCCACAGCGCACACACAGCGCTACACGATTGCCCACACCGCTCCTACAGCGCTACACCACTGCCCACTTCACTCCCACAGCGCTACACCACAACACACACCACTCCTACAGCGCTACACCACTGCCCAAAACAATCGCACAGCGCTACAGCACTGCCCTCACCACTCCCACAGCGCTACACCACTGCCCACAACACTCCCACCGCTCTACACCACATCCCACACCACTGCCCATGCAACTCCCACAGCGCTACATCAATGCCCACACCAAACGCAAAGCGCTAAACCACTGCCCACACCACTCCCAAAGCGCTACGCAACTGCCCACACCACTCCCATAGCGCTACACCACTGCCCACAGCACTCCCACAGCGCTACACCACTACCCGCTTCACTCCCACAGCGCTACACCACTACACACACCACTCCCACAGCGCAACACCACACCCCACACCGCTCCCACAGCTCTACACCACTGACCACACCACTCCCACAGCGCTACACGACTGCCCACACCACTCCCACAGCGTCACCCCACTACCCACACGACTCCCACAGCACTACACCACTGTCGAAACCACTCCCACAGCACTACACCACTAACCGCAACTCTCCCACAGCGCTACACCACTTCCAACTCCAGACCCAAAGCGCTACACCATTGCCCACAACACTCCCACAGCGCTACACGACTGCGCAGACCACTCCCACAGCGTCACACCACTAACCACACAACTCCCATAGCACCATACCACTGCCCACACCACTCCCACAGCGCTACACCACTGCCCACACCACTCCCACAGCACTACACCACTGCCCACACCACTCCCACAGCACTACACCACTGCCCACACCACTCCCACAGCAATACACCACTGCCCACACCACTCCCACAGCGCTGCACAACTCACCTCACCACTCCCACAGCTCTACACCACTGCCACACTTCTCCCACAGTGCTACAGCACTGCCCACACAACTCCCACAGCGTTATAACACTGCCTACACCACTCCCAAAGCGTTATACCACTGCCCACACCACACACTCAGCGCTACACCATTGCCCACACGACTACTACAGCGCTACACCACTGCCCACACTACTCCCACAGCGCTACACCACTGCCCACACCACACCCACAGCGCTACACCACTGCCCACACCACTCCCACTGCGTCACACCACTAACCACACCACTACCACAGCACTAAACCACTGCCCACACCACACCCACAGCGCTACACCACTGCCCAAACCACTCACACAGCGCAACACCAATGCCCACACCACTCCCACAGCGCAACATCACTGCACACACCACTCCCACAGCGCTACACCACTGCCCACTCCACTCCCGCACCTCTACACCACTGCCCACACCACTCCCACAGCGTTATACCACTGCCCACCCCACTCCCAAAGCGTTATACCACTGTCCACACCACTCCTAAAGTGTCACACCACTGCCCTCACCACTCCCACAGCGCTACAACACTGCCCACACCACTCCCACAGCACTCCACAACTGCCCACACCACTCCCACAGCACTACACCACTGCCCACACCACTCAAAGAGCGCTACACCATTGCTCAACACCACTCCCAAAGCACTGCACCACTGCCCATAATACTCCCACAGCGCTACACCACTGCCCATACCACACCCACAGCGCTACATCACTGCTCACACCACTCCCACAGTGCTACACCACTGCCCACACCACTCCCACATTGCTACTCCACAACCCACACCACTCCCACAGCGCTACACGACTGCCCGCACCACTCTGACAGCGTCACTCCACATCCCACACCACTCCCACAGCTGCACACCACTGCCAAACCACTCCCACAGCGCTACACAACTGCCACACAACTCCCACAGCGCTACAGCACTGCCCAAACCACTCCCACAGCGCTACAGCACTGCCCAAACCACTCCCACAGCGCTACACCACTGCCCACACAAATCCCACAGCACTACACCATTGCCCACACCACTCCCACAGCACTACATCACTGCCCATACCACTCCCACAGCGTTACACCACTGCCACACACCACTCCCACAGCGCTACACTACTGCCCAAACCACTCCAACAGCGCTACAGCACTGCCCACACCACTCCCACAGCGTTGTACCACTGCCCAAACCACTCCCAAAGCGTTATACTTCTGCCCACACCACACACACAGCGCTACACCATTGCCCACAACACTCCTACAGCGCTAAACCACTGCCCACACCACTCCCACAGCGCTGCACCAAAGCCCACACCAGTCCCACAGCGCTACAACACTGCCCACAACACTCCCACAGCGCTACACCACTGCCCACACTACTCCCAAGGCGCTACACCACTGCCCACAACACTCCCACAGACCTACACCACTGCCCACAACACTCCCAGAGCGCTACACCACTGCCCACACCACTCCCACAGCGCTACACCACTGCCCTCACCCCTCCCACAGCGCTACACCACTGCCCACAACACTTCCACAGCGCTACACCACTGTCCACACCATTCCCACAGCGCTACACCACTGCCCACAACAGTCCCACAGCGCTACACCACTGCCCACACCACTCACACAGCGCAACACCAATGCCCACACCACTCCAACAGCGCAACACCACTGCCCACACCACTCCCACAGAGATAAACCACTGCCCACACCACTCCCACACCTCTACACCACTGCTCACACTACTCCCACAGCGTTATACCACTGTCCACACCACTCCCAAAGCGTTATACCACTGCCCACACCACATCCACAGCGCTACACCAAAACCCACACCACTGCCACAGCTCTACACCACTGCCCACACCATTCCCACAGCGCTACACCACTGCCCACACCACTCCCACAGCGTTATTCCACTGCCCACAGCACACACACAGCGCTACACCATTGCCAACACAACTCCCACAGCGCTGCACCACTGCCCACACCACTCTCACAGCGCTACACCACTGCCCACACCACTCCCACAGAACTACACCACTGCCCACACCACTCCCACAGCACTACACCACTGCCCACACCACTCCCACAGCGCTAAACCACAACCCACACCACTCCCAAAGCGCTACATGAATGCCCACAAAACTTCCACAGCACTACACCACTGCCCAGCCCAATCCCGCAGCACTACACCACTGCCAACACCACTCCCACCGCGCTACACCATCACCCACACCACTCCCACAGAACTACAACACTGCCAACACCACTCCCAAAGCGCTAAACCACTGCCCACACCAGTCCGACAGCGCTACATCACTACCCACATCACCCCACAGCGCTACACAACTGCCCACACCACTCGCAGAGCACTACACCACTGCCCTCACCACTCCCGCAGCGCTACACCACTGCCCACACCCCTCACAAAGCGCTACACCACTGCCCACACACTCCTACAGCCCTACACCACTGCCCACACACTCCTACAGCCCTACACCACTGCCCACGACACTCCCACAGCGCTACACCACTGCCCACACCACATGCACAGCACTACACCACAACCCACACCACTCCCACAGCACTACACCACTGCCCACACCACTCCCACAGCGCTACACTACAACCTACACCACTCCCACAGCACTACACCACTGCCCACACCACTCCCACAGCGCTACACCACTGCCCACACCACTCCCACAGCTCTACACTTCTGCCCACACCAAACCACAGCGCTACACCACTGCCAACACCACTCCCACAGCGCTACACCATCACCCACACCACTCCCACAGAACTACAACACTGCCAACACCACTCCCAAAGCGCTAAACCACTGCCCACACCAGTCCGACAGCGCTACATCACTACCCACATCACCCCACAGCGCTACACAACTGCCCACACCACTCGCAGAGCACTACACCACTGCCCTCACCACTCCCGCAGCGCTACACCACTGCCCACACCCCTCACAAAGCGCTACACCACTGCCCACACACTCCTACAGCCCTACACCACTGCCCACACACTCCTACAGCCCTACACCACTGCCCACGCCACTCCCACAGCACTGCACCACTGCCCACATCACACACATAGCGCTACACCACAGCCCACACAGCACCCAGAGCGCTACATCACTGCCCACACAGCACCCAGAGCGCTACATCACTGCCCACACCACTCCCACAGCGCTACACCACATCCCACACCACTCCCACAGCGCTACACCACATACCTCACCACTCCCACAACAATACACCATTGCCCACACCAATCCCACAGCGCTACACCACTGCCCACACCACTACCACAGCGCTACACCACTGCCCACACCACTCCCACAGCGCTCCACCACAACCCACACCACTCCCACAGCGCTACACCACTTCCCACAGTAGTCCCACAGCGCTACACCACAACCCACGCAAGTCCAACAGTGCCACACCAGTGCCCACACCACTCCCACAGCGCTACACCACTGCCCACACCACACCCACAGCGCTAAACCACAACCCACACCACTCCCACAGCGCTACACCACAACCAACACCACTCCCACAGCGCTACACCATTGCCCACATCACTCCCACAGCACTACACCACTTCCCACCCCACTCCCACAGAGCTACAACACAGCCCACACCACTCCCACAGTGCTACACCACTGCGCACATCACTCCCACAGCGCTACACCACCCCACACACCACTCCCACAGTAATTGAGTGTGTGCTGCACTATTGGAGAGTCAGTAATTGAGGTTGTGCTGCACTATTGGAGGGTCAGTAATTGAGGGTGTGCTGCACTATTGGAGTGTCAGTAATTGAGGGTGTGCTGCACTATTGGAGTGTCAGTAATTGAGGGTGTGCTGCACTATTGGAGTGTCAGTAATTGAGGGTGTGCTGCACAATTGGAGTGTCAGTAATTGAGGGTGTGCTGCACTATTAGAGGGTCAGTAATTGAGGGTGTTCTGCACCATTGGAGTGTCAGTAATTGAGGGTGTGCTGCACTATTGGAGTGTCAGTAATTGAGGGTGTGCTGCACTATTGGAGTGTCAGTAATTGAGGGTGTGCTGCATTATTGGAGTGTCAGTAATTGAGGGTGTGCTGCACTATTGGAGTGTCAGTCATTGAGGGTGTGCTGCACTATTGGAGAGTCAGTAATTGAGGGTGTGCTGCACTATTGGAGAGTCAGTAATTGAGGTTGTGCTGCACTATTGGAGGGTCAGTAATTGAGGGTGTGCTGCACTATTGGAGTGTCAGTAATTGAGGGTGTGCTGCACTATTGGAGTGTCAGTAATTGAGGGTGTGCTGCACTATTGGAGTGTCAGTAATTGAGGGTGTTCTGCACTATTGGAGTGTCAGTAATTGAGGGTGTGCTGCACTATTGGAGTGTCAGTAATTGAGGGTGTGCTGCACTATTGGAGTGTCAGTAATTGAGGGTGTGCTGCACTATTGGAGTGTCATTAATTGAGGGTGTGCTGCACTATTGGAGTGTCAGTAATTGAGGGTGTTCTGCACTATTGGAGTGTCAGTAATTGAGGGTGTTCTGCACTATTGGAGTGTCAGTAATTGAGGGTGTGCTGCACTATTGGAGTGTCAGTAATTGAGGGTCTGCTGTACTATTGGAGTGTCAATAATTGAGGGTGTCCTGCACTATTGGAAGGTCAGTAATTGAGGGTGTGCTGCACTATTGGTGTGTCACTAATTGAGGGTGTGCTGCACTATTGGAGTGTCAATTATTGAGGGTGTGCTGCCCTATTGGTGGGTCAGTAATTGAGGGTGTGCTGCACTATTGGTGGGTCAGTAATTGAGGGTGTGCTGCACTATTGAAGTGTCAGTAATTGAGGGTGTGCTGCACTATTGGTGGGTCAGTAATTGAGGGTGTGCTGCCCTATTGGAGGGTCAGTAATTGAGGATGTGCTGCACTATTGGTGGGTCAGTAATTGAGGGTGTGCTGCACTATTGAAGTGTCAGTAATTGAGGGTGTGCTGCACTATTGGTGGGTCAGTAATTGAGGGTGTGCTGCACTATTGGAGTGGCAGTAATTGAGGGTGTGTTGCACTATTGGTGGGTCAGTAATTGAGGGTGTGCTGCACTATTGGAGGGTCAGTAATTGAGGATGTGCTGCACTATTGGTGTGTCACTAATTGTGGTTTTGCTGCACTATTGGAGGGTCAGAAATTGAGGGTGTGCTGCACTATTTGTAGGTCAGTAATTGAGGGTTTGCTGCACCGTTGGAGTGTCAGTAATTGAGGGTGTGCTGCACTATTGGAGTGTCAATAATTGAGAATGATCTGCACTATTGGTGTGTCAGTAATTGAGGGTGTGCTGCACTATTGGAGTGTCAGTAATTGTGGGTGTGCTGCATTATTGGTGTGTCAGTAATTGAGGGTGTGCTGCACTATTGGTGGGTCAGTAATTGAGGGTGTGCTGCACTATTGGATGGTCAGTAATTGAGGGTGTGCTGCACTATTGGAGCGTCAGTAATTGAGGGTGTGATGCATTATTGGAGTGTCAGTATTTGAGGGTGTGCTGCACTATTGGAGTGTCAGTAATTGAGGGTGTGCTGCACAATTGGAGGGTCAGTAATTGAGGGTGTGCTGCACTATTGGAGAGTCAGTAATTGAGGGTGTGCTGCACTGTTGGAGGGTCAGTAATTGAGGGAGTGCTGCACTATTGGAGTGTCAGTAATTGATGGTGTGCTGCACTATTGGTGCGTCAGTAATTGAGGGTGTGCTGCACTATTGGTGTGTCAGTAATTGATGGTGTGCTGCACTATTGGTGTGTCAGTAATTGATGGTGTGCTGCACTATTGGAGTGTCAGTAATTGAGGGTGTGCTGCACTATTGGAGGGTCAGTAAATGAGGGTGTGCTGGACTATTGGAGTGTCAGTAATTGAGGGTGTGCTGCACTATTGGAGTGTCAGTAATTGAGGGTGTGCTGCACTATTGGAGTGTCAGTAATTGAGGGTGTGCTGCACTATTGGAGGGTAAGTAAATGAGGCTGTGCTGCACTATTGGAGTGACAGTAATTGGGGGTGTACAGCACTATTGGAGTCTCAGTTATTGATGGCGTGTTGCACTATTGGAGTGTCAGTAATTGAGGGTGTGCTGCACTATTGCAGTGTCAGTAATTGAGGGTGTGCTGCACTATTGGAGTGTCAGTAATTGAGGGTGTGCTGCACTATTGTAGGGTCAGTAATTGAGGTTGTGCTGCACTATTGGATGGTCTGTAATTGAGGGTGTACTGCACTATTGGAGGGTCAGTAATTGTGGTTGCGCTGCACTATTGGAGTGTCAGTAATTGAGGGTGTGCTGCACTTTTGGAGTGTCAATAATTGAGGGTCTGCTGTACTATTGGAGTGTCAATAATTGAGGGTGTGCTGCACTATTGGAGGGACAGTAATTGAGAGTGTTCTGCACTATTGGAGGGTCAGTAATTGAGGGTTTGCTGCACTATTGGAGTGTCAGTAATTGAGAGTGTTCTGCACTATTGGAGTGTCAGTAATTGAGGGTGTGCTGCACTATTGGAGGGTCAGTTATTGAGGGTGTGCTGCACTATTGGAGTGTCAGTTATTGAGGTTGTGCTGCACTATTGTAGGGTCAGTAATTGAGGGTGTGCTGCACTATTGGAGTGTCAGTAATTGAGGGTGTGCTGCACTATTGGAGTGTCAATTATTGAGGGCGTGCTGCACTATTGGAGGGTCAGTATGTGAGGATGTGCTGCCCTATTCGAGTGTCAGTAATTGAGGGTGTGCTGCACTATTGGAGGGTCAGAAATTGAGGGTGTGCTGCACTATTTGAATGTCAGTTAATGAGGGTGTGCTGCACTATTGGAGTGTCAGTTATTAAGTGTGTGCTGCACTATTGGAGTGTCAGCAATTGAGTTTTTGCCGCACTATTGGAGGTTCAGGAATTGAGGGTGTGCTGCACTATTTGTAGGTCAGTAATTGAGGGTTTGCTGCACTGTTGGAGTGTCAGTAATTGAGGGTGTGCTGCACTATTGTAGTGTCAGTAATTGAGGGTGAGCAGCACTATTGGAGTGTCAGTAATTGAGGGTGTGCTGCACTATTGGAGTGTCTGTAATTGAGGCTGTGCAGCACTATTGGAGGGTCAGTAATTGAGTGTGTGTTGCACTATTGGAGTGTCAGTAATTGCGGGTGTGCTGCACTATTGGAGTGTCAGTAATTGAGGGTGTGCTGCACTATTGGAGTGTCAGTAATTGAGGGTGTGCTGCACTATTGGAGTGTCTGTAATTGAGGCTGTGCAGCACTATTGGAGGGTCATTAATTGAGTGTGTGTTGCACTATTGGAGTGTCAGTAATTGAGGGTGTGCTGCACTATTGGAGGGTCAGTAAATGATGGTGTGCTGCACTATTGGAGTGTCAGTAATTGAGGGTGTGCTGCACTATTGGAGTGTCAGTAATTGAGGGTGTGCTGCACTCTTGGAGGGTCAGTAAATGAGGGTGTGCTGCACTATTGGTGTGTCAGTAATTGAGGGTGTGCTGCACTATTGGAGAGTCAGTAATTGAGTCTGTGCTGCACTATTGGAGTGTCAGTAATTGAGGGTGTGCTGCACTATTGGTGTGTCAGTAATTGAGGGTGTGCTGCACTATTGGAGAGTCAGTAATTGAGTCTGTGCTGCACTATTGGAGTGTCAGTAATTGAGGGTGTGCTGCATTATTGGAGGGTCAGTAATTGAGGGTGTGCTGCACTATTGGAGTGTCAGTAATTGAGGGTGTGCTGCACTATTGGAGTGTCAGTAATTGAGGGTGTGCTGCACTATTGGAGTGTCAGTAATTGAGGGTGTGCTGCACTATTGGAGGGTCAGTAATTCAGGGTGTGCTGCACTGTTGGAGGGTCAGTAATTGAGGGTGTGCTGCACTATTGGAGTGTCAGTAATTGAGGGTGTGCTGCACTATTGGAGTGTCAGTAATTGAGGGTGTGCTGCACTATTGGAGTGTCAGTAATTGTGGGTGTGCTGCACTATTGGAGTGTCAGTAATTGAGGGTGTGCTGCACTATAGGAGTGTCAGTAATTGAGGGTGTGCTGCATTGTTGGAGGGTCAGTAATTGAGGGTGTGCTGCACTTTTGCAGTGTTAAAGGGACAGAGTGACATCACGGGGAGGTTAAAGGGACAGAGACAGTTAAGGGGGAGGTTAAAGCGACTGAATGAGTTCACGGGGAGGTTGTAGGGACAGAGAGTGAGATCACGGGGAGGTTAAAGAAACAGAGAAAGAGATCACGGGGAGTTTAAAGGGACAGAGAGTGAGAATACCGGGAGGATAAACGGACAGAGAGTGAGATCACGGGGAGGTTAAAGGGACAGAGAGTGAGATCATGGGGAGGTTAAAGGGACAGAGAGTGAGATCACGGGAAATTTAAAGGGACAGACAGTGAGATCACGGGGAGGTTAAAAGGACATAGGGAGTTAAGGGGCAGGTTAAAGCGGCAGAATGGGATCACTGGTAGGTTGAAGGGTCAGAGAGTGAGATCACGGGGAGTTTAATGGGACAGAGAGTGAGATTAGGGGAAGTTAAAAGGACAGAGATTTAGATCACGGGGAGGTTAACGGGACGGAGAGTGAGATCACGGGGAGGTTAAAGGGACAGAGAGTGAGATCACGGGCAGGATAAATGGACAGAGATTGAGATCACGGGGAGGTTAAATGGACGGAGATTGAGATCACGGGGAGGTTAAAGGGACAGTGTGAGATCACTGGGACATTAAAGGGACAGAGATTTAGATCACGGGGAAGTTAAAGGTACAGAGAGTAAGATTACGGGGTGGTTAAAGGGGCAGAGAATGAGATCACGGGGAGGTTAAAGGGACAGAGAATGAGATCACAGGGAGTTTAAATGGACAGAGAGTGAGACCACGGGGAGGTTAAAGGGATAGAGTGAGAGATCACTGGGTGGTTAAAGGTACAGAGAGAGAGATCACGGGGAGGTTAAAGGGACAGAGAGTGAGTTTACGGGGAGGTTAAAGGGATAGAAAGTTAGTTGACGGGGAGGTTAAATGCACAGAGATTGAGATCACGGAGAGTTGAAAGGGTCAGAGATTGAGATCACGGGGAACTTAAAGGGATAGAGAGCGAGATCACGGGGAGGTTAAAGTGACAGAGAGTGAGATAACCGGGAGGTAAATGGGACAGAGATTAAGATCTAGGCAAGATTAATGGGACAGAGTGAGATCACGGGGAGGTTAAAGGGACAGAGAATGAGATCACGGGGAGGTTAAAGGGACAGAGAATGAGATCACAGGGAGTTTAAATGGACAGAGAGTGAGACCACGGGGAGGTTAAAGGGATAGAGTGTGAGATCACTGGGTGGTAAAAGGTACAGAGAGAGAGATCACGGGGAGGTTAAAGGGACAGAGAGTGAGTTCACGGGGAGGTTAAAGGGATAGAAAGTTAGTTGACGGGGAGGTTAAATGCACAGAGAGTGAGATCACGGAGAGTTGAAAGGGTCAGAGATTGAGATCACGGGGAACTTAAAGGGATAGAGAGCGAGATCACGGGGAGGTTAAAGTGACAGAGAGTGAGATAACCGGGAGGTAAATGGGACAGAGATTAAGATCAAGGCAAGATTAATGGGACAGAGTGAGATCACGGGGAGGTTAAAGGGACAGAGAGTGAGATCACGGGGAGGTTAAAGGGACAGGGAGTGAGATCACAGATAGGTTAACGGGACAAATAGTGAGATCACGGGGATGTTAAAGGGACAGAGAGTGATATCACGGTGAGTTTATAAGGACAGAGAGTGAGAACACGGGGAGCTTAAAGGGACAGGGAGTGAGATCACGGGTAGGTTAACGGGACAAAGAGTGATATCACGGGGATGTTAAAGGGACAGAGAGCGATATCACGGTGAGTTTAAAGGGACAGAGAGTGAGAACACGAGGAGTTTAAAGGGAAAGACAGAGATCACGGGGAGGTTAAAGGGACAGAGAGAGAGATCACGGGCAGGTTAAAGGGACAGAGTTAGATCACGGGGAAGTTAAATGGACAGAGAGTGATATTACGGGCTGGTTAAAGGGAAAGAGAGTTAGATGTCTGTGAGGTTAAATGGATAGAGAGTGAGATCACGGTGAGGTTAAAGGGACAGAGATTGAGCTCACGGGGAGGTTAAAGGGACAGAGAGTGAGAACACGGGGAGGTTAAAGGGACAGAGAGTTAGATCACGGGGAGGTTAAAGGGACAGAGAGTGAGATCACAGGGAGGTTAAATGGACAGAGAGTGTGATCATGGGGAGGTTAATGGGACAGAGAGTGAGATCACGGGAAGTTTAAAGGGACAGAGAATGAGATCACGGGGAGGTTAAAGGGACAGAGAGTTAGATGACGGGGAGTTTAAATGGACAGAGAGTGAGATCACGGGGAGGTTAATGGGACAGAGAGTGAGATCACGGGAAAGTTAAGGCGACAGAGAGTGAGATCAGGGGCAGGATAAAGGGACAGAGAGTGAGTTCAAGGGGTGGTTAAAGGGATAGAAAGTTAGTTGACGGGGAGGTTAAATGGACAGAGAGTGTGATCATGGGGAGGTTAATGGGACAGAGAGTGAGATCACGGGAAGTTTAAAGGGACAGAGAATGAGATCACGGGGAGGTTAAAGGGACAGAGAGTTAGATGACGGGGAGTTTAAATGGACAGAGAGTGAGATCACGGGGAGGTTAATGGGACAGAGAGTGAGATCACGGGAAAGTTAAGGCGACAGAGAGTGAGATCAGGGGCAGGATAAAGGGACAGAGAGTGAGTTCAAGGGGTGGTTAAAGGGATAGAAAGTTAGTTGACGGGGAGGTTAAATGGACAGAGAGTGAGATCACGGAGAGGTGAAAGGGTCAGAGATTGAGATCACGGGGAGCTTAAAGAGACAGAGAGTGAGATCACGGGGAGGTTAAAGTGACAGAGAGTGAGATCACCGGGAGGTAAATGGGACAGAGATTAAGATCAAGGGAAGATTAATGGGACAGAGTGAGATCACGGGGAGGTTAAAGGGAAAGAGAGTGAGATCACGGGGAGGTTAAAGGGACAGGGAGTGAGAACATGAGGAGTTTAAAATGAAAGACAGAGATCACTGGGAGGTTAAATGGACAGAGAGGGGTCACGGATTGGTTAAAGGGACAGAGAATGATATCACGGGGAGGTTAATGGGACAGAGATTTTGATCACGGGGAGGTTAACGGGATAGAGAGAGATTACGGGGAGGTTAAAGGGACATTGAATGATATCACGGGGAGGTTAAAGGGACAGTGAGTGAGATCACGGGGAGGTTAAAGGGACAGAGAGTGAGATCACGGGAAGGTTAACGGGACAGAGAGTGACATCACGGGGAGGTTAAAGGGATAGAGAATGAGATCACGGGGAGTTTAAAGGGACAGTGAGTGAGATCACGGGGAGGTTAAAGGGACAGAGAGTGAGATCACGGGAAGGTTAACGGGACAGAGAGTGACATCACGGGGAGGTTAAAGGGATAGAGAATGAGATCACGGGGAGTTTAAAGGGACAGAGAGTGAGAATACCGGGAGGATAAACGGACAGAGAGTGAGATCACGGGGAGGTTAAAGGGACAGAGAGTGTGATCACGGGGAGGTTAAAGGGACAGAGAGTGAGATCAAGGGGCGGTTAAAGGGACAGAGAGTTAGATCACGGGGAGGTTAAAGGGACTGAGAAAAAGATCACGGGGCGGTTAAAGGGACAGAGAGTTACATCACGGGGAGGTTAATGGGACAGAGAGTGACATCACGGATAAGTTAAAGCGACAGAGAGTGAGATCACGGGGAGGTTAAAGGGACAGAGAATGAGATCACGGGAAGGTTTACGGGACAGAGAGTGAGATCACCGGGAGGTTAATGGGACAGAGAGTGAGATCACGGGGAGGTTTACGGGACAGAGAGTGAGATCACCGGGAGGTTAATGGGACAGAGAGTGAGATCACGGGGAGGTTAAAGGGACAGAGAGTGTGATCACGGGGAGTTTAAAGGGACAGAGAGTGAGATCATGGGGAGGTTAAAGAGACTGAGATTGAGTGCACAGGGAGGTTAAATGGACAGAGAGTGAGATCACGGGGAGTTTAAATGGACAGAGAGTGTGATCACGGGGAGTTTAAAGGGACAGAGAGTGTGATTACGGGGAGGTTATAGTGACAGAGAGAGATTACGGGGAGGATAAAGCGACAGAGATTGAGAACACGAGAAGATTAAATGGACAGAGTGAGATCACGGGGAGTTTAAATGGACAGAGTGAGATCACGGGCAGGATAAATGGACAGAGATTGAGAACACGAGATGATTAAATGGACAGAGTGAGATCACGGGGAGTTTAAATGGACAGAGTGAGATCACGGGGAGGTGAAAGGGACTGTAAGAGAGATCACGGGTAGGTTAACGGGAAAAAGAGTGAGATCAAGGGGAGGTCAAAGGGACAGAAAGTGATATCACGGTGAGTTTAAAGGGACAGAGATTGAGAACACGGGGTGTTTAAAGGGAAAGACAGAGATCACGGGGAGGTTAAAGGGACAGAGAGTGTGATCACGGGGAGGTTAAAGGGACAGGGAGTGAGATCACGGGTAGGTTAACGGGACAAAGAGTGATATCACGGGGATGTTAAAGGGTCAGAGAGTGATATCACGGTGAGCTTAAAGGGACAGAGAGTGAGAACACGAGGAGTTTAAAGGGAAAGACAGAGATCACGGGGAGGTTAAAGGGACAGAGAGAGAGATCACGGGGCGGTTAAAGGGACAGAGAGTTAGATCACGGGGAAGTTAAATGGACAGAGAGTGATATTACGGGCTGGTTAAAGGGAAAGAGAGTTAGATGACTGTGAGGTTAAATGGATAGAGAGTGAGATCACGGTGAGGTTAAAGGGACAGAGATTGAGCTCACGGGGAGGTTAAAGGGACAGCGAGTGAGAACACGGGGAGGTTAAAGGGACAGGGAGTTAGATCACGGGTCGATTAAAGGGACAGAGAGTTAGATCACGGGGAGGTTAATGGGACAGAGATTAAGATCACGGGAAGATTAAGGGGAAAGAGTGAGATCACGGGGAGGTTAAAGGGACAGAGAGTGAGATCACGGGGAGGTTAAATGGACAGAGAGTGTGATCATGGGGAGGTTAATGGGACAGAGAGTGAGATCACGGGAAGTTTAAAGGGACAGAGAATGAGATCACAGGGAGTTTAAATGGACAGAGAGTGAGAATACCTGGAGGTTAAAGGGACAGTGAGTGAGATCACGGGGAGGTTAAAGGTACAGACAGTGAGATCACGGGGAGGTTAAAGGGACAGAGAGTTAGATGACGGGGAGTTTATGTGGACAGACAGTGAGATCACGGGGAGGTTAATGGGACAGAGAGTGAGATCACGGGAAAGTTAAGGCGACAGAGAGTGAGATCAGGGGCAGGATAAAGGGACAGAGAGTGAGTTCAAGGGGTGGTTAAAGGGATAGAAAGTTAGTTGACGGGGAGGTTAAATGGACAGAGAGTGAGATCACCGGGAGGTAAATGGGACAGAGATTAAGATCAAGGGAAGATTAATGGGACAGAGTGAGATCACGGGGAGGTTAAAGGGAAAGAGAGTGAGATCACGGGGAGGTTAAAGGGACAGCGAGTGAGAACATGAGGAGTTTAAAATGAAAGACAGAGATCACTGGGAGGTTAAAGGGACAGAGAGGGGTCACGGATTGGTTAAAGGGACAGAGAATGATATCACGGGGAGGTTAATGGGACAGAGATTTTGATCACGGGGAGGTTAACGGGACAGAGAGAGATTACGGGGAGGTTAAAGGGACATTGAATGATATCACGGGGAGGTTAAAGGGAAAGAGAGTGAGATCACGGGGAGGTTAAAGGGACAGAGAGTGAGATCACGGGAAGGTTAACGGGACAGAGAGTGACATCACGGGGAGGTTAAAGGGATAGAGAATGAGATCACGGGGAGTTTAAAGGGACAGAGAGTGAGAATACCGGGAGGATAAACGGACAGAGAGTGAGATCACGGGGAGGTTAAAGGGATAGAGAGTGAGATCATGGGGAGTTTAAAGAGACAGAGAGTGAGATCACGGGGAGGTAAAAGGGACAGAGAGTGAAATCACGGGGAGGTTCAAGGGACAGGGAGTGAGATCACGGGGAGGTTAACGGGACAAAGAGTGAGATCACGGGGATGTTAAAGGGTCAGAGAGTGAGAACACGGGGAGTTTAAAGGGAAAGACAGAGATCACTGGGAGGTTAAAGGGACAGAGAGAGAGATCACGGGGAGGTTAAAGGGTCAGGGAGAGATCACGGGTTGGTTAAAGGGACAGAGAGTGAAATCACGGGGTGGTTAAAGGGACAGAGTGCTAAATCAGGGAGGTTAAAGGGACAGAGAGTGAGATCACTGGGAAGTTAACGGGACAGAGAGTGAGATCACGGGGAGGTTAAAGGGACAGAGAGTGAGATCACGGGGAGGTTAAAGGGACAGGAATTGAGTTCACGGCGAGGTTATAGGGACAGCGAGTGAGTTCACGGCGAGGTTAAAGGGACAGCGAGTGTGTTCACGGGGAGGTTAAAGCGACAGAGAGTTTGATCGCGGAAAGTTAAGGCGACAGAGAGTGAGATCAGGGGGAGGATAAAGGGTGAGAGAGTGAGATCATGGGGAGATTAAAGGGACAGAGAGTGATTTCACGGGGAGGTTAAAGGGAAAGAGATTTAGATGACGGGGAGGTTAAATGGACAGTCAGTGAGATCACGGGAAGGTTAAAGGGACAGAGAGTGAGTTCAAGGGGAGGTTAAAGGGGTAGAAAGTTAGTTGACGGGTAGGTTAAATGGACTAGAGTGATATCACGGAGAGGTTAAAGGGTCAGAGATTGAGATCACGGGGAGCTTAAAGGGACAGAGAGTGAGATCACGGGGAGGTAAAAGGGACAGAGAGTGAGATCACGGGGTGGTTAAAGGGACAGAGAGTGAGATCACGGGCAGGTTAAAGGGACAGAAATTGAGATCACGGTGAGTTTAAAGGGACAGAGAGTGAGATCACGGGGCGGTTAAAGGGACAGAGAGTGAGATCACGGGGAGGTTAAAGGGACAGAGAGTGAGATCACGGGGCGGTTAAAGGGACAGAGAGTGAGATCACGGGGCGATTAAAGGGACAGAGAGTTAGATCACGGGGAGGTTAATGGGACAGAGATTAAGATCACGGGAAGATTAAGGGGAAAGAGTGAGATCACGGGGAGGTTAAAGGGACAGAGAGTGAGATCACGGGGAGGTTAAAGGGACACAGAGTGTGATGACGGGGAAGTTAAATGGACAGAGAATGAGTTCACGGGGAGCTTAAAGGGACAGAGAATGAGAGCACGGGGAAATTAAAGGGACAGAGAGTGAGATCACGGGGAAGTTAAATGGACAGAGACTGAGCTCACAAGGAGGTTAAAGGGAGAGTGAGTGAGATGACTGGTAGGTATAAGGGACAGAGAGTGAGATCACGGGGAGGTTAATGGGACAGAGAGTGAGATCACCTGGAGGTTAAAGTGACAGAGAGTGAGAGCACGGGGTGGTTAAAGGGACAGAGGGTGAGATCACGGGGAGTTTAAAGGGACAGAGAGTGTGATCACGGGGAGGTTAAAGGGACAGAGAGTGAGATTACGGGGAGGTTAATGGGACAGAGAGTAGGATCACGGGGAGGTTAATGGTTTAGAGAGTGAGATCACGGGGAGGTGATAGGGAAAGAGAGTGAGATCACAGGGAGGTTAAATGGAGAGAGTGAGATCACGGGCAGATTAAATGGACAGAGATTGAGATCATGGGGAGTTTAAAGGTACAGAGAGTGTGATCACGGGGAGGTTAGAGGGACAGTGACTGATATCACGGGAATGTTAAAGGGACAGAGAGTCAGATAACGGGGAGGTTAATGGGACAGAGAGTGAGATCACGGGGAAGTTAATGGGACAGAGAGTGAGCTCACGGTGAGGTTAATGGGACAGAGAGTGAGATCACGGGGAGGTGAATGGGACAGAGAGTGAGATGACGGAGAGGTGAAAGGGACATAGAGTGATATCACGGGGAAGTTAATGGGACAGAGTGTGAGATCACGGGGAGGTTACGGGACTGAGAGTGAGATCACGGGGTGTTTAATGGGACAGAGAGTGAGATCACGGGGAGGTTAAAGGGACAGAGAATGAGATTACGGGGAGTTTAAAGGGACAGAATGCTAGATCATGAAGATTAAAGGGACAGAGAGTGAGATCACGGGGAAGTTAAAGGGACAGAGAGTGAGCTCACGAGGAGTATAATGGGACAGAGAGTGAGATCACGGGGAGGTGAAAGGGACAGAGTGCTAAATCAGGGAGGTGAAAGGGACAGAGTGTGAGATCACGGGGAAGTTAAAGGGACAGAGAGTGAGATCACGGGTAGGTTAAAGGGACCGAGATTGAAATCACGGGGAGATTAATGGGTCAGAAAGTGAGATCACGGGGAGGTGAAAGCGACAGAGAATAACATCACAGGGAAGTTAAAGGGACAGAGAGTGAGATCACGGGGAGGTTAATGGGACAGAGAATGTGATTACGGGGAGGTGAAAGGGACAAGAGAGTTAGATCACGGGGAAGTTAAAGGGACAGAGAGTGAGATCACCGAGAGTTTAACGGGACCGAGAGTGAGATCACGGGGAGATTAATGGGACAGAGAGTGAGATCACATGGAGTTTAAATGGATAGTGTGAGATCACTGGGACGTTAAAGGGACAGAGATTGAGATCACGGAGAGGTTAAAGGGACTGGGAGTGAGATCACGGGGAGGTTGAAGGGACAGAGAGTGAGATCACGGGGAGGTTAATGGGACAGAGAGTGATATCACGGGGAGGTTTAAGGGATAGAAAGAGAGATCACGGGAAAGTTAAGGGGACAGACATTGAGATCAGGGGGAGGTTAATGGGACAAAGAGTGAGATCACGGGGAGGTTAACGGGACAGAGAGCGAGATCACGGGGAGGTAAAAGAGACAGAGAGTGATATCACGGGGAGGTTAAAGGGAATGAGAGAGTTAACGGGGAGGTTGAAGCGACAGAGTGAGATCACAAGGAGGTTAATGGGACAGAGAATGAGATCATGGGGAGGTTAAAGGGACAGAGAGTGAGATCATGGGGAGGTTAAAGGGACAGAGAATGAGATCACGGGGAGGTTAGAGTGACAGAGAGTGAGATCACGGAGAGGTTAAAGGGACGGAGAGGTTAAAGTGACAGAGAGTGACATCACCGGGACGTTAAAGGGAGAGAGAGTGAAATCACGGGGAGGTTAAAGGGACAGAGAGTGAGATCACGGGAATGTTAACGGGACAGAGAGTGAGATCACCGGGAGGTTAAAGGGACAGAGAGTGAGATCACGGGAATGTTAACGGGACAGAGAGTGAGATCACCGGGAGGTTAAAGGGACAGAGAGAGAGATCACGGGGAGTTTTAAGGGACAGAGAGTGAGATCACGGGGAAGTTAAAGGGCCAGGGAGTGAGATCACGGGGAGGTTAATGGGACAAAGATTGCAATCATGGGGAAATAAATGGACAGAGAGTGATATCACAGGGAGTTTAAAGGGACAGAGAATGTGATCACGGGGAGATTAAAGGGACAGAGAGTGAGAGAACGGGTAGGTTAATGAGACAGAGAGTGCGATCACGGGGAGGTTAAATGGACAGAGAGTGAGATCACGGGGAATTTAAAGGGACAGAGAACGTGATCTCGGGGAGATTAAAGGGACAGAGAGTGAGATCACGGGGAAGTTAAATGGACAGAGAGTGAGCTCATGGGGAGGTTAAAGGGAGAGTGAGTGAGATGACTGGTAGGTTTAAGGGACAGAGAGTGAGATCACGGGGAGGTTAATGGGACAGAGAGTGAGATCACCGGGAGGTTAATGGGACAGAGAGTGAGATCACGGGGAGGTTAAAGGTACAGAGAGTGAGATCACGGGGAGGTTAAAGTGACAGAGAGTGAGAGCACGGGGTGGTTAAAGGGACAGAGGGTGAGATCGCGGGGAGATTAAAGGGACAGAGAGTGAGATCACGGGGAGATTAAAGGGACAGAGGTTGAAATCACGGGAAAGTTAAAGGGACAGAGAGTGAGATTACGGGGAGGTTAATGGGACAGAATGCTAGATCAGGAAGATTAAAGGGACAGAGAGTGAGCTCACGGGGATGATAATGGGACAGAGAGTGAGATCACGGGGAGGTGAAAGGGACAGTGGGTGAGATCACGGGGAGGTTAAAGGGACCGAGAGTAGGGTCACGGGGAGATTAATGAGTCAGAGAGTGAGATCACGGGGAGGTTAAAGTGACTCAGAGTGAGAGCACGGGGAGTTTAAAGGGACAGAGAGTGTGATCACGGGGAGATTAAAGGGACAGAGATTGAAATCACGGGAAGGTTAAAGGGATAGAGAGTGAGATTACGGGGAGGTTAAAGGGACAGAGAGTGAGATCACGGGGAGGTTAATGGGAAATAGAGTGATATCACGGGGAGGTTTTTGGGATAGAGAGTGAGATCACGGGAAAGTTAAGGGGACAGAGTGATAGATCAGGGGGAGGTTAATTGGACATGCAGTGAGATTACGGGGAGGTTAATGGGACAGAGAGAGTTAACGGGGAGGTTAAAGCCACAGAGTGAGATCACGGGGAGGTTAAAGGGACAGAGAGTGAGATCACGGGGATGTTATAGGGACAGAGGGTGAGATCACGGGGAGGCTAAAGGGACAGAGAATGAGAACACAGGGAGGTTAAATGGACAGAGAATGAGATCACGGGCAGATTAAAGGGACAGAGATTGAGATCATGGGAAGTTTAAAGGGACAGAGAGTGTGATCACGGGGAGGTTAGAGGGACAGTGACTGATATCACGGGAACATTAAAGGTACAGAGAGTCAGATTACGGGGAGGTTAATGGGACAGACATAGTTAACGGGGAGGCTGAAGCAACAGAGTGAGATGACGGGGAGTTTACAGGGACAGATAGTGAGATCACAAGGAGGTTAATGGGACAGAGAGTGAGATCACGGAGAGGTTAAAGGGACAGAGAGTGACATCACGGGGACGTTAAAGGGACAGAGAGTGAAATCACGGGGAGGTTAAAGGGACAGAGAGTGAGATCACGGGGAGGTTTAAGGGACAGAGAGTGAGATCACGGGGAGGTTTAAGGGACAGAGAGTGAGATCACGGGGAAGTTAAAGGGCCAGGGAGTGAGATCACGGAGAATTTAAAGGGACAGAGAATGTGATCTCGGGGAGATTAAAGGGACAGAGAGTGAGATCACGGGGAAGTTAAATGGACAGACAGTGAGCTCAAGGGGAGGTTAAAGGGAGAGTGAGTGAGATGACTGGTAGGTTTAAGGGACAGAGAGTGAGATCACTTGGAGGTTAATGGGATAGAGAGTGAGATCACGGGGAGGTTAATAGGAAATAGAGTGATATCATGGGGAGGTTTTTGGGATAGAGAGTGAGATCACGGGAAAGTTAAGGGGACAGAGTGTGAGATCAGGGGGAGGTTAATTGGACAGGCAGTGAGATTACGGGGAGATTAATGGGACAGAGGGAGTTAACGGGGAGGTTAAAGCGACAGAGTGAGATCACGGGGAGGTTAAAGGGACAGATAGTGAGATCACGAGGAGGTTAAAGGGACAGAGAGTGAGATCACGGGGATGTTATAGGGCCAGAGGTTGAGATCACGGGGAGGTTAAAGGGACAGAGAATGAGAACACAGGGAGGTTAAAGGGACAGAGAATGAGATCACGGGCAGATTAAAGGGACAGAGATTGAGATCATGGGGAGTTTAAAGGGACAGAAAGTGTGATCACGGGGAGGTTAGAGGGACAGTGACTGATACCACGGGAACGTAAAAGGGACAGAGAGTCAGATTACGGGGAGTTTAATGGGACAGAGAGTGAGATCACGGGGAAGTTAAAGGGACAGAGAGTGAGATCACAGTGAGGTTAATGGGACAGAGAGTGAGATGACAGAGAGGTGAAAGGGACATAGAGTGAGATCACGGGGAAGTTAAAGGGACAGAGAGTGAGATCACGGGGAGGTTAACGGGACCGAGAGTGAGATCACGGGGAGGTTAAAGGGACAGAGAGTGAGAACACGGGGAGGTTAAAGGGACAGAGAGTGAGATCACGGGGTGGTTAAAGGGACAAAGATTGACATCACGGAGAGGTCAAAGGGACAGAGATGAAATCACGGGGAGGTCAAAGGGACAGAGAGTGAGATCGGGGAAGTTTAAAGGGACAGAGAGTGAGATTACGCGATGCTTAACAGGACAGAGAGTGATATCACGGGGAGGTTAAAGGGGCAGAGAGTGAGATCACGGGGAGGTTAACGGGACCGAGAGTGAGATCACGGGGAGGTTAAAGGGACAGAGAGTGAGAACACGGGGAGGTTAAAGGGACAGAGAGTGAGATCACGGGGTGGTTAAAGGGACAAAGATTGACATCACGGAGAGGTCAAAGGGACAGAGAGTGAGATCACGGGGAGGTCAAAGGGACAGAGAGTGAGATCGGGGGAAGTTTAAAGGGACAGAGAGTGATATAATCTCACTCCTGTCCCTTTGACCTCTCCGTGATGTCAATCTTTGTCCCTTTAAACCACCCCGTGATCTCACTCTCTGTCCCTTTAACCTCCCCGTGTTCTCACTCTCTGTCCCTTTAACCTCCCCGTGATCTCACTCTCGGTCCCGTTAACCTCCCCGTGATCTCACTCTCTGCCCTTTAACCTCCCCGTGATATCACTCTCTGTCCTGTTAAGCATCGCGTAATCTCACTCTCTGTCCCTTTAAACTTCCCCGATCTCACTCTCTGTCCCTTTGACCTCCCCGTGATTTCATCTCTGTCCCTTTGACCTCTCCGTGAGGTCAATCTTTGTCCCTTAACCACCCCGTGATCTCACTCTCTGTCCCTTTAACCTCCCGTGTTC